>NC_141609.1:32245021-32492521 GCF_047967505.1 Dipteris shenzhenensis | reverse complement strand
TTTGAAGCTATGTTTAGTTAGAGAAAGGTTTCACCCACTTGGTGCCTATAGCATGCTTGTCTTTAGGAAAATCACACGACTCCCTATAGCACACTTTGCCTGAAGGCAAATCACACACCTCCCAAGTGTCATTGCAATGAATTGAATCTAATTCTGATTGCATAGCTGCCATCCAATCCTTATTGTCAAAGGCATCTTTGTGACACGATGGTTCCTCATTGCAAGCTGCAAGAATCAAAGCAACCTCCATTATGCATGAATCATGAACCGAATGATTATTCTTGCATGTGACAACAAAAGCCCAATCATGATGAGCAATATCTATTAACCGGACACAATACAAAGCAGATGGAGCCCCACCAAGCTACAGTCCTCTAATCTTACCAAAGCTCTCCTACTATCTGCGTGGCAGTACTAGATCATCCTCCACCTCCTGGATGTAGGCCGAAGGGAAGCCTTGCCTGCTGCATCTCCTGCGTTCATCCGCATATTTCTTCTGCTTGGCTTGGGCATCCTGCATATTCTTTTTTGCCAATTGCAGAAGGGCATCCATCCTTTCCAAGTCATTCCGTGCTAGCTGATTTTTCACAGCCATGCCAGTAATTGAAGAAGGCATCCCGACCTTGCATCCGTACATTGCCTCAAACGGGCTCATGCCAATGGAGAGATGCTTGGTACGATTCAGCAAGATTCAGCAAGTGCCAACCATTTATCCCAAGACTTTTGAGTATCATGACAAAGTGCCTCAAATTTCCCTCCACCTCAAATTTTCCTCCACCCATTTGTTCATCCTTTCTGACTGTCCATCAGTCTCAGGATGGTAAGCAGTGCTAGGTGTGAGTAAAGTACCCACTGCTGTAAATATCTCCTGTCAAAAGTGACCCATAAATTTTGCATCTCTGTCACTGACAATTTCCTGAGGGAAACCATGATGCTTAAAGACATGCTCAATGAATTGCCAAGCAACCTGTGATGCTGAATACCAGGTCTTAGTGGGTTTAAATCGGGCCTGTTTTGTCATCCTATCTACCATAGCAAAATCCCATCCCTTCTCTGTAGAAGGAAATGCTGTGATGAAATCCATTGCTATGTGCGTCCATTTTCCCTCTGGAATGGGTAATGGCTGCAAGAGACCTGCAGGTAATTTGAAGGACAGTAAACTAACCAGTAACCAATCAACGCTGTTACATAAACAATTCAGCAAAAGTATTGGGAGGTAGAGTGCCCCTTCTCAAAAGCAAAGACATAGATTGGCCCCAAACCTTGGCGCTCCTTTCGGTATTTCTTTAATTAAGTGAGAGACCCAGAATTCCAGGCTACATAAAGGATACATCCCTTCTTACAACTGGGGCATTCCACATCCCAGTTGGCATCCACATACCCTGCAAAGCCTTTACTGTTCGCTGCTCTCACCACTCCTGGTAGTTTGTCTCCGTCCCTAGTCCAGGAAGCTTGCACACAGCCCCTGGAACTGTCAGCAGTAACCACACTTGGCCATATAGTTCTCCATAGCCGTTGCCATTGCCATTGCCCGATTAGCCATCTATCTGCTCAAAGCAGAAAGGGAAAGCATACACAAGCTTTCTCCTTTGACCAAGATTGCCATGACCAATAGTCTCTCACCCTATGGGTCGCACATATCCTGATACAATAACTTGTTTCCCAAAAGAGATCTAGCATCACAATACAGCAAACAGTATGGCAGTCACACCTGGACCATCCCTCTCGGGGTTCCAAAGATACTTCCCATTCCAAGCATGGATTTCCGACCCCTGCCTACTCAACAATGAGATTGTACCAAAGATGTGCCGTCTGCCTAGCAATCACTGCCTGCATGTGACCTATCTCCTGGAGAAACCAAAAGCATATTCCCACACGGAGCATGTTACTAGCCAAAGCCAGCAAATAGGATACACAATGAGTACAAACCCACTCGCATTCGGTGCTCTTCCCACACTCCATAGGCATCAATATCACAACACAATAGCTGTCACGGGGATGTGAATTTTGTAAGCAAATAAACTATGACTAAGTTTGTAACCAATCTGGCCATAGGGGACTGGCCTAGAGGAGTAGTGAGCTCCTGAAAGCCCCTAGTGTTAACATCTAACTGGACACACTTGCTAGACCTAACTGTTAGAATCAAGGCATGGCATCACTTTGACCCCGCGGAGGGGTGTGATGGAGCTAGGAAGTTTGCCCCAAGATAGGTTCCGAAGTTTCACGTTGGAAGAGGGGTTAAAAAGGACTAAAAGGTTTGCCCCTAGACAGTACCAATGTTTGTCATTGGTTAGTGGGGTTAGGACCTTTAAAAGTTGCCCCTCGGAAACCAACGCTTCCTTGGTACAGGGGGTTAGGGGCATTAATGTGCCACGTGTCGGGCATGCAGCCATAGTTACCAGCCGAAACGGAAACGGAAGAAACGGAAATGGAAGAAACGGAAGAAACGGAGTTTCCGAGCCCCGCCGAAACGGAAACGGAAGAAACGGCAATATGATACAATTTATGTATAAAATTTTATTTTTTATACATAATATAATTATCAATAGAGTGCAATTTGCAAATCATACATAATACAATTATCTATACTTGAAGCTTCAGCCTTCAAGCATCAATGCATCATTCATACTTCTTGGAGCCAGTGCCTCCTTTATAACTATCTAGGAGGGAGACATGGACCCAATAAGCATCTCTCAGCATTGAGGAGGATGGAGAGGTCACAAGTGAGAAAGGATGGAGAGGTAGAAGGAGGATGGAGAGCTCAGAGGTAAAAGAGGATGGAGAGGTGGAAGGAGCCTGGAGGATCAGAGCCTAGAGGTAGAAGTGAAGGAGGATGGAGAGGTTACAGGTAAGATTAAAGAGAGGATGGAGAGAAGAAGGATGGAGGGATGGAGAGCAGGCTGCCAAGCTGCAGCTTTTGCAGGATGGAGAAGATGGAGCAAAGGATGAAGAGGATGGAGAGAGAAGGATGGAGGTCCGAGGAAAACGGGATGGAGAGTCCAAGAGCAAAGGATGGAGGGATGGAGAGAGCTTAGAGAAGGAGGAGAGAGCAGCAAGGATGCACAGGAGGAGTGCGATCGGCGGGAGGCGGCAAAAATGGAGCCAGGCGGCGAAATCACGACTTTTGGGGTTTAGGGCAAAAACAGGTTTTACGAAACGGCGTTTCTTGAAGAAACGCCGTTTCCGTTTCGCCGTTTCCGTTTCCAGCCACGAAACGGCCGTTTCGTGCAACTATGCATGCAGCCCATCAGCTCCAATTTTAGTATCCTCCTCCTATTAGGGCAGCTGGCGTCTAGTTCTGGAGCCTGTTTTGGATCCTTCTTCTCGTGTTTGCTTCGCCAGACCTTCTACGGGCTGCTGGTTGCTGTCTGGTCGCTGTTTTTCTCTGTTTCTTTGGTCTCCAGCCCTGTTGCATGCAGTCCAAGCCAGGGAGCATCATTTGCAAATCGTTGGAGGCCTTCCTGGCACTGATCTGCTGCTGTGCGGTGGAAATTACAGGCTATACAGACTGTTAGGCAGTCTGTACACGCTGTACGGAATCTGTCCAGGCTGCGGGAACTATGTCGTAACAGACTATACGGACCTTGTTGCAGGCATTCTGTACTCGCACACAGCCCGAGGCTGAGTTTTCTTGCTGCGAAATAGGGTTTCTTACTGTGAATCTCTGTTTTGAGGTCATTGGCGGGGTTTTGGATACCACGAGAACCTGTTCTAGTGTGGGGCAGGGTTTTTTGGTTGCAGCTTGCGTTGTGGGCACGCAATCCCGAAATTCCAGCCCAGTTTCTATTTCTTTTTCACTGTGGGATTTATTTTTAGTTTCTCAATTTGAGATTCTCTACAGGATTCCCTGGGTTTGTTGCCATCACCTAGTTACAGAGGGTGAACCCAAGTTGATACCAGGTTGTTGAGGTCAGAGGATGCCTATGCCTTGCTCTAGCAGTTGGGATGCACAATTTGCCAGTTTGATGCAGTGGGTACCTAGTGTGGGCCAGTGAACAGTGATAGGTGAGCCCTGGTTGTAATTTTGCTGTTACTTTTCACTAAAGAAGAATAAAGAAATATCGCAAGGGGCGCCAAGTGTTTGGGGCCAATCGGTGTCGCCGTGTGATCATTGAGCAGGGGCATTCTAGCCTCACTTGTACTTTCTTTTATGCTATCTGATGTGGTGTGTTTAAATGGATGCTAAGCGGCTGTATTTGATGGTGTAATCAGAGTTAGTTGTGGTTTACCATCCTTCGGGGTTCTAAAGGCCGGTTACAATAGCCCTGCGGGGCTCTGCTCTCACACCCATGTGACCATAGGCATCCATTCACAGTGCAAACGCCTGCATTTAACCTGAGAGCGTTTACTAGCAGCCCACACAAGGCCACACGCTCCCCAAGACAACAAGTGTCCACTAACTCACTGAATACCCAAACAATAAGTGAAAGCATAACTGAGCTGCCCCCGGCGCTCAGAGGCACAAACAATAGCTGCAAGCATACATTGTGATCACCCTGCCAAGCAATTCTCTTGAGAGCACTTGTACTCAGCTCAGGACCATTCCCAACAACCAATACTTGGTCACATAATCCCCCACATTTGCCTCAAGTACCTGCTTGACGACTTCTCTGCTCCACACAAAAAGAAAAGGCATTTATACACAGCCAACATCATCTAGAACTTAGCAAAAGGGAAAGGATCATCAGTTGAAGGACTTCCACAGAACTTGGGCCTCTATGAATTCAGTTAGCTGCTCTTGGTACAGCCAGCCACGGTTGGCTACGGTACAATGACCGTACAAGCATGCTCTATTGACATACGTGCAGCCCGTACATCAGCCACTCGATACCCAGCCTGGCAGACAAACTGTTCAGAATCCATCCATATAGCCAGCAGGTACACTCACCGTACAACCAGCCGTACAATTGTACGTACCCTTGCAGCTACGCTCTCCGGACAACCATGTACGGTAGTCCATGCAGTCATTAATGTGGGCAGCCCACAGTACGTACTGTTTACCCACTCCGTACAGCCGCCTTCAATAACCCCATACGTACATCAGCAGCTGCCATTACCGCTCCATACAATACTGCCAGCCCCCTTCAAGGCTCTTCCGTGCTCACGGCTGCACTAGGCTCCATGAAGGCTTCCGTCCCTTCTCCGGATTCCAGCCCCATGTTCATTTTCGGCGTCAACCTCCATTTTCGTGATTCTGCCCCGTGCTCCTTTTGCCCGTCCAATTTTCTGCCCAAGGCCTTCCTTGGCCTTCCTTTCCAAAAGGGGGCTGCATGGGCTTGCCACGTCGCAGCCCATGCCTTAGTGGGGCCTTTTTAAAAGCCCACCAATGACCAACTTAAAAGCCTAAGGTTCTTTGGGCCCCTCTTGGCCCTAGACCTTTCATTTTCCCCCAAGGCACAAATGCTAGGGGTTCTAGCACATCGAGTAACCCTTGACCTCGCCCCTTGTTTTCCCAGGGTCCTGCCCACATGCAGGCCAACATGCATGTGCTAGAAATCATGCCCTCGTGACAGCATGGCAAGCATTCAGCCACGTATTTAACCACATCTCTCCACATTCCTTCCTAGGTAAAGCTCTACTTGATTCTTTCATATGTTTTAGTGATACCCGCATGTCTAGTCATGGGAGAGGAGTGCATTTCTTGCAAAACCAACTCGCGGTATTTTGAGTCTGGCACTAAATAAATCTCGTCTTACCACATTAGCTCATCATGCAATTTGAAATCCGAATGACCCTGACTAGAAGGCTTCTGCAAATCTGAAAATATGGGAGCTGCCTTAGAATTCTGCATATACTCTTCCTGAATGCCATGATCCACACATGATATATGGTACAGATAGCAGACAATTTGCAAGCCCACATCTTGGACAAGGCATCTGCAACCACATTTTCCTTCCCTTTTCTATACTCAATGTCAAAATCATAGGATTGGACTGCAGCCAGCTGCTTATATGACAAATTTGGTTGGGTGAGGAAGAATTCGAGTGTCCTATGATTTGTTTTCGCCTTAATTTTACTCCCGTATAGATAGTGGTGCCATTTCTTGAAAGCATGCAAGATAGCCAGCATCTCCTCATCATAAACATGCAAATTGAGTTCTTTGGCATCAAACTTCCTGCTTTCGAGGTTATTACCCCGTGTTCCCGCCTCAGAACAGCCCCCAATCCTTTGCCACTGGCATCTGCCTCCACAATGAAAGGACGCAAAAAATCAAGGCATACCAAGACAGATGCATGAGCGAGATAAAATTTCAGGTCTTCAAAGCAACGTTGTGCTTCCTTTGACCACTGAAAAGCATCCTTCTTCAAGAGGCCAGTGAGAGGAGCTGCCCTCTTGGCAAATTTGCGAATAAAGCGCTTGTAGAAGGAAGCAAGACCTAAAAATCCTCTCAACAGGGTGGGATTTTGTGGTTGTGGTCAATCTTTGATGCATTTCACTTTTGGGGGATGCACCCAAATGCTATGTCTACTCACAATATGCCCAAGGTACTCAACCTCCTTTGCCATAAAATTGCATTTGCTAGCTTTTGCATAAAGCTGATGCATCCTCAAAATTTCCAGCACTTGCTTCACATGCTTAATGTGCTCTTGTCTATCCTTGCTGTAAATGAGGATATCATCAAAGAAAACTAGCACGCATCTGAAAAGAAGTGGCTGCAATATCTTGTTCATCAGTGCGTGAAAGGTGGCCGGTGCATTAGTCAACCCAAAAGGCATCATCTTGAATTCATACCAGCCCTATTCTGTGCGGAAGGCCGTTTTGTGCTCATCTCCTTCTTTCATCCTGATTCGATGGTAACGAGACCTCAAATCTATCTTCGTGAAAAACTGAGCACTCTTGAGTTTATCCAACAGGTCATCTATTCTGGGGATTGGAAACCTGTTCTTGATAGTGGCCTTATTTAGATCCCTATAATCAATGCACATGCGGTACGATTTATCCTTCCTCTTCACCAGAAGCATTGGAGATGCAAAAGGAGAGTGCTAAAGGAGAAGTGTTATGAGAGATGAAGTTCTTCTCAAGCAACTCCCGCACCTGTCCAGAGGGCTGAGAAGAGGGCTGACCTCTCTCCCAAGGGTGTGGCCTACCATTTAAACCCAAGCCAGCTCCAGGCATACTCGGTGGTGCGGTGAAAGGAGCACTAACCGGATGCACACCAATGGGTCGGCCCAAAAGAGATGGCTCAGCCTGCATAGATGCAGAAAGCTGTGAGCCAAAAGGTGGCTTTTGGGCAGGTTGGCTCAACTCTTCCAGCCCTATAAATAGGGGGCCTCTAGGCCCTCATTTGGACTCCAAACAGCCCCCACCCAGCCTCTTGTGTGCAGCCTTGAACACCTCTGGAGTTGAACAGCCTCAGCCTTTGGTCTTCATTTTAGCCTATTCGGAAGGTGTATACACATCTATATTTCAGTCATCTCTTAGCGCTCTTAAGAATCTATTACTCCTAGCTTTTCAATCTCTCACTCACGCAATCACCATGCATCCTGGTGGACAGCACAAGTCTCTTCCTTGCCTTGCAGAAGTGTCCGACATTGTCAGTGTGGACAGTATCAAGGTCTCGGTATTGGTTGGCGTTGCCTCTTAGGTCTTTGGGTTTGCAATACATGTGCACAGTTTACTCTTCAGAAGTGCGTTTCCGTGCTCTCTCAAAGAGTATTATTTGTGTTTCTCAGTTCTCCAAATATAAGCAAATTTTTCCTTGTTTGGGGGAGGGGGCCCTCAGTGGATACAGGGACCCAATCGGTTGTTGACTCTATTTTCTATCTATCCCTTATCTCGTTTCTCTCTCTATGGTGCATAATGCTAATTCGTCGCTAAAGGTTTAAAGAAGGTCTTGCTATGATCACACATTCAGGTTAGTGTTGCATGTTACATTGGTATCAGAGGTCCGGTCTGTATCCAGGTTGATTACCGGGAGTGTATGGCTGTGTTGAGATTGGGAAAGTACACATAATCAAGCACCATGGAAAGTTCGTGGAAAGACATCAGATTTGAAGACTATGAAGAGGAGAAAAACAACCAGAATGATACGCTTCTGCCTAGTGCTCAAGAAGTGATGGTGAATCTTCTAGAGCAGAATGGAGTTCTCCCTTTCATCTACAGAGATGGAGTACAGGGCTGCTTGTACAGCTGCATGTGAAGCATTGTGGCTCAGGTGGATCTTGGAGGACATGAATGTGGCCCAAGAAGATGCGACAGTGGTTATGTGTGACAACCAAAGTTGCATAGCGATCGCCAACAACCCCGTGTTTCACGCACGAACAAAGCACATCGAGTTCCACTATCAATTTGTTCGAGGACTCATCGACGAAGAAGTCATAGAGTTGATGTACTGTTCGACCAACGACGACATCTCAGATGTCTTCACGAAGGCGCTTCCTAGGGAGAAGATGGAACACCTCATTCGACGCATGGGGTGTTACAAAAGTCACTGCCCCGCACAGGCAAGCGCACAGGGAGAGGAGTAGGCTCAGCATCTTGGACAACATCTGTTGGCTGTTGTATATGCTCATCTCTTGAGCTTTTGTCTGCCCACTATTGTGGAGGAATATATCTGAGTTTTGCTATCGCTCTCTCCGTCTCTCTGAGTTTTGTATGAGCTAGATCGGGAGTGTGAGGTGTCCTCTATTTCCAACACTGTGGCATCAGTCCTTGTTGCTCTCTGGTCTGTTGCATCAGTGTGTCTCTCCGTCGGCGCATATCAAGCAGGTAGAGCCCAACACAGACCTGATCGTGAAAATGTATCAGCCGTATCAGTCGTGTGAGAGGGCCAAAGCCATGTCCCTCCTGAAAGAGGTAGTGATATCGTCCTCGGATCTCATAGTAGACTGGACAGACACATAGAAAATGCTCCTCCGTCTTGATTTCCCCGATCTGGCATAGTGTGTAAGTTCTCTGCTCTCTGGGTATGCCTGCAGCTGTCCCTGCCTCAATCCACAGTTGATGTGATGGTTTCTCTCCCTGCAAAACACCTAAGGCCTTCAGATGCCTCTGCAATTCCTCTGCTGAATATGATATAAGGACTATGTTACCCGCATATAGCAATATCTGTATCATCAAATCAGCCAGAAGCAATCCCTTGCCTCCTAGTCAACCCAATCTGATAGGCCTCTTGGGGCACGAACTCTCCAAGAGAGAGAGAGAGAGAGAGAGAGAGAGAGAGAGAGAGAGTATGCTTGGAAGGCATCACATACCAACTTCATTTTTATGTTGGGAAATACCCCGCTGTACAACTATTTGTCCTCTCATTGAAAGGGCATGCATCTGAGTACCTCTGAGGGGCATGGCTGAGGCTAGGAGAGAACTGATCTCATCATACGATAGGGGCTATGGCTGCTGTAGAATTACTGCTGACTGATCTGCAATTGTCTGGCACTGATGCTGCTGTGGAGACTGTGACTGAGGGGACTGGCTCCCTGGTTGCTGCAAGGTCTCGTCCTGCTGCTACTGGAACTGCTGAGGCTACTGCTGGGACTGCTGGAGCTTCTGTATCCTGACCACTGCTAGTTGCAGCTGCTGGATCTGAGGGAAAGTGTTCCACTTTTATAGGTCTGTGTTGATGTCAGTTGACTTGCCCTGCTAGAGACTGGCTGACCTTGTTCCGGACTGCCCTGACCTGCCATGTGGCGGTCAAGTACTGCTGCTGCCCTCTGTTGCGGTCCTGCCTGGCATACAGCCATGTGGCAGCCTTTGATGGGCTGCTGCCTGCTTTTGCCAACCTGTAACGACATCTGCTGACCTGTTCTGCTCTTCTGCTGCCTGCATTTTCTGACATAAGCCACCATATAGCCAATACCTGCTTCGTACTGCTTGCTGACCTGCCATATGTGCAGTTGTGGGCTGCAGGCTGCAGGGTTGCCATGTACGCAGCCATGCGATGGGCTGCAGATGCCAATAACAGGCTCACACCGCCAATCATAAGGCCTCTTTAATGCCTTCTATCTGTGGAGAGGTGATAAAAGTATGCTGCATGTTATTTGAAGTGTAGCGATCTTTTTTGCTTATGACCTGCACCTATATTTATAAGTGTTACATTTCAATTTTGGTGAAGAAAAGGTTGCTTACATGTTGTTAGCATTAAAGCTTCTAATTTAGGAATAAGCCTGACCCTTTTATTGACATGTCTTGACAAGATTTGATTTTGGTGGTGGATTGACAAATCAGTGGAGTCCAACCGAAGTGGATGTTTTTGCTTCATGTTCCGTGGACAAGACCATAGGTGTCTGGGATGCACGCCGACGGGATCAGGCAGTGATCTCAATCAAGGCGCATGATTCGGATGTCAATGTTATTTCATGGAATAGGTACCCTGTGTTTATTTACACACTCAATATTGAAGAGAGTGAGCTTCCTACATTTGAATCAATGCTGACGACTACATTGCAGTATACTGCCTGTTATACTTGAATATGAAGCCTGAACTTGTGGTGGAATTAGGTTGGCAAGCTGCATGATAGCATCAGGAAGTGATGATGGCACCTTTCGTATTTGGGACCTTCGTGCTTTTAAGGTACTTCCATGCTTATGTCCACTAGCTGTGGTCTTTTTGGTTTCACTGGCTTGATTGCCCACAATCATGACCATCTTATGACAAATCTTTGTAAAACATGTTTTTTGCTTTTAGGGCAATATTGCTCTGTGATTAAATTGATGCTTCCAAAGAAAAGTCGCTTTTGCAATTTATTAGGTGGCAGAAGTGGTTCTCAAGGGCCACGCTGCATGGTCTGGATGCATTTATTTTGGTCATATGCTGAGCTAGCTGCTGCTGACAGCGAATTGTATATGGGAATTAATGGAGACAGAAATAGAATGTCATCCAATACCCACCCTAAGAATTTGCATTAGGGTGGGAAGCTTCCAGCCTATATTTTGTAGGGACTTGTGTGTGCTGTGTCACCATGCATTTTGGTCTTGTTACTGACAAGTTATGGGAACTTATGTGCTCTTCTCAACTCTGCTTATGCAGTTCTTTCTCTGTTCATTCTAACAAGAAACTGATGTTGATGTAAATGGAGATTCTAACTCCTTGTAACTGATTTTGGTAGCAGGATGATTCCTTTGTGGCACATTTCAAGTATCACAAGTCCCCCATTACTTCAATCGAGTGGAGTCCTCATGAAGCTTCCACCATTGGGGTTGCTTCTGCCGACAATCAACTGACGTATGATGCACTCCCTAAAATATCTCTCTCCACAATCCTTTTCTGTACAGGTCATGAGTGCACTGTGGGACTTGTTGTATGCGTCGGTCTACATTTAGTCTCTGAGGTAGAATAGAAGCATAACTTTTCATTTATAAAGTCACGTCACTGATCCACCTCAACAAACAAAGAGTTACAATATGTCCATCTTGTGCAAGCCTGAACTTTTTGGCAACTTAAATGTAGTCATGTTGTGGTTGATAAAAGGAAAGGTAGAATTGGTGTTTCTGCTTATGGATCATGCATTATTGGGCTCTCTTCAATCCCTCTCCTGGAGCAGTTTTTGTATTTATGGTCGTTATTATGAGAATCTTATCTTTCATGCTTGCATAATTTGCCTTCTTAAAGGTCATTCACCCTTGAGAATGATAGATTCTGAGATTTTCAAGGGCAGAAGTGAGCTTATGCTCTTTGTTGGTGAGAAATGTCTCTTTTGAAAACATAGGACAGCTCAAATTTGGATAATAATGGGAACAGAAGATAATGGCTTGCCTTCTAAGAAGGGCAAGGGGAAGGCATAGGTGGGAGGAAAATGACGAAAGGGTGTGGAGAAAAGGTGAAGGCAAACCTTGCACGCTACCAAGACAAAGAAAACCTCCTCATTTTCCTGCCATTACTGGCCTGCCCACAGCACAGATCCCATCTATGCGCATCAGGACCACTGCTACGGGTTCTTGTCTTGTGGAATGTCACTATTTTAGTGGCATCTGGAATGCCATGATCTGAAACCAGACATCTTGCATTTTCAGAGTCTGGGATTTATCTCTCGAGCGGGATGTAGAAGAGGAGGCGGAGTTTCAAGCTCAAGTCAAGCAAAAGGTGCTCCCACCAGAGGATCTTCCACCCCAGCTTTTATTCGTACACCAGGTACTTCCCCTGCTCTGATACTCAGTTTTGAGACTTCTAGAGTGCATGATCTCTGGCATTAGCGTTCTTGCAAATCTTAAGAGCAGTTCTTGTCTTGTCAGTCCTAAATGTGTCAGTGAATATCAGTGGGTATGGTTCATAATAAAGCTGGCTTCTTTCCTTGCAGGGTCAAAAGGATTTGAAAGAGTTGCACTGGCATGCTCAAATTCCAGGTTTGGTTGTTTCAACCGCAGGAGATGGTTTCAATGTGTTGAAGCCATCCAACTTAGAAGGCCTTCTGACATCATGAGGTCTTACTCTTGTTGTTTTTGGAAATTTGAATTGTAACACCATTTTCCTCTACGGAATGCCAGGTTTCAGTGAGCATGATTTTATTCTGAAGATTTCATTGCCCCTGATGATACAATTCGAAATGTTGTTCTGCGCACGGAATAAGCTTTTGCATACTGACAAAGGTGTTTAATTTGAGATAAGGTGTACAGCAGTTTTTACAACCCCCTTTCCTGCTGGCAACATGCATGGAAGTACGTTTTATTCTGAAGATTTCATTGCCCCTGATGATACAATTCGAAATGTTGTTCTGCGCACGGAATAAGCTTTTGCATACTGACAAAGGTGTTTAATTTGAGATAAGGTGTACAGCAGTTTTTACAACCCCCTTTCCTGCTGGCAACATGCATGGAAGTACGTTCTTACCGGCAAGTTTGAGACGTCCTCTTCCCACTCTTGGAAGCTTATAAGATGAATTGAGTTTGGGTTTATGTTATTTCCATCATTTAGTGGAATTTATGGTTTTGGACCTCATGGCTGTGACTTCTGAGGTAGAAGGGTACGCTTTTGACATTCTGTAGTCGCATGAATATGAAATTCCAATGTTTCTCATGTTCACAGAAGTCTAAATTTTGTGGATGTTCATATTATAGTGGGTTGAAAAAAATCAAGCAAACAAAATCTTAATTTATGACTTGCACAATGTCTTCTGGGAGATGTATCTCTTCTACATGTGGCTCAATGCTTGACCATAAATGTGTGAATCTTATTTAGCAAAAAAAATGAAGGACACTACCCTGAGCATGAATTTATTGAACGGTGATCAGCCCTACCATAAAGGGCCAGCATTACAAAAATCTGATTAGAAATAGAAAGGAGCACAGTGTGCAAGACCAATAGTTCAAATGCGATAGCTCTCTACAGGTGTAACATAATCCATTAGAACATCCTTCATCTCACTACTAAGTTTCCTTTGATTTAAGCATCTACATCCTTTTAGATGCACAGCCTGGACAGACCTTCTACAGCAGCAACCGCGAGACCATTCCCGAGTGCTCGCTTCTAAGCTTCAACTTAAGCTAGCATGATCATTGATTCTTGTTAATAACTTCGCCAAATGATCATTGATTCTTGTTAATGATCATTTGCACTATTGGTGCTCTTAGTACAAATGCAATAGCTCTCTACAGGTGTAACATAATCCATTAGAACATCCTTCATCTCACTACTAAGTTTCCTTTGATTTGAGCATCTACATCCTTTTAGATGCACAGCCTGGACAGACCTTTTACAGCAGCAACCGCGAGACCATTCCCGAGTGCTTGCTTCTAAGCTTCAACTTAAGCTAGCATGATCATTGATTCTTGTTAATAACTTCGCCAAAAACCTGAATAAAAATCCAGTCAACCCATTAGGCCTCATGGATTTTTCTAACTCTATACTATTAAGGGAATTTGGCTGATAGTTACTGTTTGCTTACTAATTAGAGAACTCTTTGAAACTAAATTTCCTACTCGTGTTCCAAAAATGATTTGAAACTATGGGCCTGCGACTATCAATTGATTCTATTTTTTGCTATTGGAAGGAAAAAAGTGAAAGGGGCAGTCAGACTAAGCAAACTAGCCCGTCCAATAATTCCTATTACCACTATTTAAACCCTTCTTCCTCTTCATAATTTCCTCCCAGTCCTTCATATACAACAAAACTACACAATCCCACCATTTCCTACGATTCCTGTCTCATCTAATTGCCAAACTGGCCATTACTTTGATGCTCTTGTCAATGGAGGTCTTGCCAGACTCTGCTCAGAAAACTTTTTGCACTTCAAAATTTTGTAATTAAAACTTGAAGGGGACATCCCAAGACCATTTAACTGATACAAGTAGTGTGCGAAGTGTTTGAAATCAACCAATAGAGGGTATGCATAGCGGACGACTAATAGATCAGCCCAGGGGCTCACATAGGGTGTGATGTAGGTGGAATCACAAACTTTCTTAATGTGCTTAACATTGATGTGTAGAATAACAAGTAGACTATGCTCAGAAGAGGTATAGGAACATCAAAATATTTGTCAAATGGACACGAAAGTGCAATTTCTGTGGAAAGTTTGGTCATTTTGCAAAGAAGAGACTCTTAGCAAATCTTGTGTAAGAATTAGGAAAAGAACTTGAGGAGACAATTGCTCTCACTACTTTCACCACCCAAATCAATCTTGATAAGGGTGATGACTCATTTATCTTTTAAGTTGTTTTATGTATGGTCAGTAAGGGTTCTCTGCCTTAGGATGTCTCCCCTAATTGATTGTTAGTCGTATGTGAGTTTTACCTTGTCAGACCAATGGAAACTCCCCATGCATAGTCATTGTACATTCTCCCAGTTGTCTGCCAAGAGCCATAACTAGAGTGAGTCGTAGGTTGGGGTCATGAGTGTTGTTACTAGATGTGAACAAGCCATGAAGCCTCTTATGTACTATTGTTGGGGTGAGGTCATCAATTTATGGGGGGGAATTGTTGGGATAAATTGATGTAATGGGATGATACCAAGGGGTCAAAGGTCAGTGTGTGCTTGTGTGATCACATGGTGTGACCAGGTTAGGTGGTAGAAGGTTCTAGTAGGTGTGATTGAAAGAATTATGGACCTGATTTTGCCAGAGCATGCTGTCCCCCCGATCACAAATAGTAGGAGAGAAAGAGACCTCGAGACCGAGACGTGGCACACTCGACAAAGGACGGACGCACAGATTACACTAGATGACATCTCATCTATCTTCAAACCTAGAGTGCGATCGATAGGGGTTACTATGGCGCTCGTTGGACTACTCCCCCAGTCAACATACAGAGATCTATTACAACACTACCTAGTTTGACATTGGCTGTCACCGCGAGGTAAGGTACACACCACATCACTTTTGGATTTTTGTGATGATTCTATCCTTTTACAAGATGTTGATCTAGACAAGGCTATGTCTCAAATCTCACAAGCGTCCCAATCACAACTTAAAGGTGTGCACTATTCGACATGGGTAGGATACATGATGACCTTATCATCGATAATGGCCTAGAATGCTAGCCCTCCTTAGGTGGTTTCACTTATTTCCCACATGGGGGGCGGGGAGGTGGGCTCCAACATAGTTGAGTATCTCATGGGATCTCTTGCCTCCATCTCACCACCGCCTCCAGGAGTGAATCACGTATATATGCTTTTTAGTATATCTACCCGAAGGCTTTATGATGCACACTAAGACACCATCAAAGCAAACTACTTATCATATCATGACATACTGTTTGATCACAACCTAAAACGTCTCTCCTCTCTACTCACATACATTGACCACATACTGCTCTTAGAGGATTGAGCCATTTTGATCACATGCTCTCTCCATGAGGTTGTCTCACACATTTTTCCGAACACCACTCCTATGTGCTCATCACCTCTTGACTCAATACCTATAATAGCTGGTATGATGATGAGTGTAAAAATTTATGCTGACAATGCAATTTCAAGGCTATGCATCATCTTCAGAGCAAGGCAAAGGTAGTACATGAGTACCTTCACCTATCGAAAGAAGCACGCCTTTGTTTGTCAAAATTGATAAGTTAATAAATATTTTGTTTAGTAATAACTCTAAGGACTTCTAGATGAAGTTACTTGAGCGTGATCCCCATCCCCTCTCGTGGACATCAAACTTTGGAACTTCTATGCATACATGCTATACGATGCTCCTTACCATCCAGCACCCAAACTCTCACATGCACCACACCCACATCATGTAGACTTTTCATAGCCATTGGTGTCAAACATACAGCCCTGAAGCTTCACGACGGTCGAGCAAAAGATCCCGAGGGCATACGTACTAAGGCCATTTCATATGGAATAAATACTTTGGCCCTAATCTTAGCAAAGCCCTTCAACAAAGTAGTTTAACTTGGTTTCCCTCACATGTGGACCCTTAACACCGTCACTCCCATTAACAAGGTAGGAGATTCCATGAGCCCAAAAAACTGCTCAACCATTATGATTGGAAATGTCATGTCCAAGATCTATGCAACATTGAGGTTAGCCACTTCACAGAGCTTCAGGGACTCAAAGCTGTCGGACTCATGTGGGCTTCTAGAGAGATCAGGGGACCATGGAGCACATACTCACACATAGAGGTGGCATTGAGGAGGCCAAGGAACATAGATAGATGGTTTATTGTTTGTTGTGAATTTTGCAAAGCTTTTGACATAGTGCTAAGGGCTCAACTCGTCGCATGGCTATAGGACTTGGGTTACGATCAGAACATCACTTCGACCAATCATGACACTCTATGAGAGAGTCTCTGGTCAGGTTTGACAGTGGAGATTATGAGTTCTATTGGGGTCAAACAAGGTTATTCAGTATCACCAACCTTGTTTAGCCTCTATACAGACACGCTTGAGACTTTCATTAGACCCCTAGGGAGGACTGGCCAGCCTGATCCTTGCTCCAAATTCTCCTATACATAGATGGTCATACTCTCCTCCTTAGCAGAGAAGCTCAACTAATACTTGGATGCACTCCAAAGTTTCTATGAGATACACGATTTGAAGGTCAACCTTGGTAAAAGAAATTTGATGATCTTCAATATATCTCTGAGGCATAGGTCAAGCTAGGGGACCTTCCTCCATGCTTACCGAAGCAAGGTCATGGCTGGCGGGAGTGACTGTGGCACTTGCTTGTTGCAAGGTGATAGCTAGGAGATGGCCGTCATGGGTGTTGATGCCTACATAGAGGTTCGTCCCACCCCTTCACCTCATTGTATTTAGTCCTTCGAAGACTTTAATAAGCTTTCTTTTCTTTGTTTCTTTCCTCAAACTTGCTCACTAAATTCCTATTTATCTAGCCTTGGTAATTTGCCTACTCAAATGTTGAATTGACAAGCAAGTTTCTTTGCTATGGGTGTTCCTGGTGTGTATGATTCTTGAATGGGTGTCCCCATTATTTATGATTCTTGAATTTGTCTTTTCATTATTTGATCAATGGTAGATTTGTAAGTTACATGTCATTATTTGACCCTTGCTTATGTTTGTTCTTATGTTTCTTGTTGAGTTTGGACAAGTTTTGTTGGCTTGCTCTACATTGTGTTTTGTGATCTTTGCAATGGTTTCTTTGGTGTTGCATGTGAGTGATGTGGATTGGCTTGTGCTGCATGTGTCTTGTTTGTATTAAGTAGTGCATTGCTTATCCATGTGCACTTTTCTACCTTTTTGTGTGCTCAGTCTATTATGTCTAGTGGTTTTAAAGAACAACTCCGAATGCTTGAGAAAAAACATCATACAAATGAGCAATCCGAAAGGCGTTGATCATGGGAAAAAGAGATAAAACAATTGGCTGTCGAAAACTAGCTTGTTTCTAAAGAACCCAAATCACTGCCTAGGAAATTTCTAGGACATGGGCAAACACCAAGATGCATCCAAAAAATACCTCATTGGCAATAATGACGTCAAAGATACTTGCAAGCCAAGACTTAAAAGGACATTCCTACCTTCAGACGATCACTTTAGAACTTCCAAGCCAAGACTTACAAAGACACTCCTATCTTTAGATGATAACTTTAGAACTTCAAGTCCAACACTCCCAAATGGCACACAAGGTGTAGATGGACATGGTTAGTGGTATTATCCTACATGTGTTATATTATCTTCCTCATGCTTCGGGATGTCATACTTTCAATGCATGCATGTGATTTTGGCCTTGTTTATGGGTGTGTTGTGTCTCTTTTGAGGGTCATGTCGAGAAGAACAGCAACAAGGTCGGCTAGACGTAGGGATTGTTGCGCGGGTTGGAGCCAACCAACTGGGCCCGGAGAGAAAACCGAGGGGTTGGGTCCTTGCATGGAATGAAGGGCCAAAGGCCCACCTTTATAGAGCCCCACAGTTGGTGGGGAGGTAGAGCACAAGTCGGCAGGCAAGTTGGCTAAAGGGCCCAAAGATGCCTAGAATAGAGAGCCCATGGGGGTGGATGCTGGGTCATTTTGCAAAGGTTGCAAAAAGAAGACGGCGGATCAAAAGAACAAGGAGGAGTCCGACTCATATTTAGATGGTGTGATCATCCTAGAACTATTCTTGGTGATAGATCCATGTGTTAGTAAGGTCAGATATGTAGACCTAGAAGTCATAGTGCAGATGCTTGATATTGAGATGTGGGTAGACGGAGAGGTAGAGATCTTTGTGAAGGATAGCAAGCGCTTGGACTCTTCAAGGTTCTTGGATGTTGATACTAATATAAGGGTGGATTTCATGGAGTTCCCTAGGGTTTCAAGTTTAGACGGATGCTATAATTCAGAAGGAGGCATTAAAGGACTACACAGGCCATTGGTATGTGCCTCCATGATATATGGTTTGCTTTCTAGTATGTAATTGATGTCATATTATAGTAACGCACCATAACCATATGCTCCTTTCTCTCATCACCCTGTCTATTAGAGGATGTATAATTGCCTTGCTGGAATTTTCTAGTCATGATGTCATTCTACTTTCTATAGCAGTCTTTAACCATATGACCCATTTTACCACAGTAGTAGCATTCAACATTGTTGTTTGCATTTTGGTCTCTCTACCATTCACCACGACCTCTTTGGATCCCCCTGTCTCTAAAGTTACCACATCCTCCTCCATAGGATTGGTTTTCTTGAATCTGCTGCATATTTTGATTTCTACCATGGCCTCCAAATCGGCCAGCTCTACCTCTGCCTCTACATGTTCTAGCATTTGAGTAGAAGACAGCTTCTTTTGAAGTTCCTCCTGAAGAAGATGCACCACCATTTCTCTGCTCTTCAAAAATTAGAAGAGCAATCAACTCCTCAAAATCAAGAAAATTATCACGGATGGCAATGGATGTATGGATTTGTGCATAATCCTTTCCTAGACCATTCAAGGTCACAGAAACTAAATCATCATCTTCCACTGGCGACCCAATAGAAGCAAGTGCATCTGCAATCTTCTTCACCTTCATGTGGTAGTAATTGATGCTCATATTTTCTCTCTGCACATTATGCAACTCCTGCTTGAGCTGCATTTTCTTGGCTTGTGTATTTGTGCTATACATTTTTATCAAAGTATCCCACACCTCCTTCGGTGTGCTTGCATCTTGAATATGCACAATCATAGAATCTGAAATACTGATAGACAGCCAGTACATAACTTTTTTGGCTCTCTCATGCCAGCCTTTAAATGCCTGCAACTCCTATTGATTGGGAACATTAGGAATAACTAGTTCTTGTTCAGCTCTAGTAATGAACTCCCAATAGCCTTTTCCCTTAAGGAAATTTGTCATTCTAAACTTCCATGCTTGGAAGTTGTTCTTGTCAAGCTTTTCTGTGACAATCTGTGAAAGAGCATCAGATGCCATTACAGAACATTGCAAAATATTCTATCACTGCAAAGAAACACAACTTCTCCCTCATAAGGGCAAATTTGCAAAATTGATGAGAGTGGTATTTGACCACACAGTCACTTCCTAGTGACGATTATGTGTCAATAGGCAATAAGAATGTTTCTGTTACTCCCAATATCTCTGCGCACAAGCATACAATGTAATTTTTGCGATAACTGTTCACCGACCTGTAGAACAGTGGTCGCACAGCAAAAATAGGGCACTTTTCTAAGTGCCTTTGGAAAAATTCCACCACCAAAACGGGCCCTGAACTGGTCTCGAATCAAAATCTGAGATAGTGCACTCTTACACTTTCCGGCTATGTTACCTGCAAAGATTTGCTCCCAATCTCGAAAAAAAAAAGGAAAGCAACATTGATCCTCCCACTAGGACACCGTGAACTTGGTTTGCTTTCTTGAGATCCTTACCATGAACCGAGCTCTGATACCATGTGAAGAGAGTGGGAGAGAAGGAAGGAGTCTCACTTGCAGCTTTCTCACATACACAATGGGGGAATATGCACTAAGGTGGGGGTTGAAAATAGTTTTCCTCTTCTTAGTTGTGAAAGCTAAAAGAACTCTAGGTACAAAAGAATAGGTGAACCCTATATGTGGGTCTCAAACCAAACTCAGCTAACTAAGGCGACATACTAACTGAGCCACGAACTAGAGTACATAAAGATAGCTATCATCTAGCTATTATTCATGGACAGTGTACCAACCGCATCTGCATCTAACAAGTCGGTGACATAAATGCACGATGGTCACCCTGGCATATCACGAGTGGAGCTCGATATCTCAATAGGGACTACCACATGGGCAACACCTCACAACAAGCAAAGGCAAACAAAGGCGGGATTGTCCAAGGGAAAAGGTGCATTTGTGGGGTAGGGAGTGTGGGTAGGCATATGTCCTGCACAGGCCAGGAACAAGGCAGGGAAAATAGTAACATGGGAGAGTTGGTGCCTCACACAAGTTGTATTTGGTTTATAGTGATGTTTGTGGACCCATGCGAGTTGCAACTCTTGGGGAATTCTATTATTTTGTCACATTCATTGATGACCACTAGGTATACTTGGATTTTTGCTTTACAATCCAAATATGAAGTTCTTGCTTTGAAATCCAAATTTGAAGTTTTTGCATGCTTCATGCATTTTATTGCCTTGGTTGAGAATGAAAGTGGGATGAAAATTTCCTACATTAATTTAGACAGGTGGGGTGAATATATGTCAAAGGAATTTGCTAATTTTTTGGCCTCATGTGGCATACATCATCAATGCACTATGCCTTACATTCCTCAGCAAAATCCTGTGGTTGAGAGAAAGAATAGATCAGTCATGGAGATGGCCAGGTGTATGATGCAAAGCAAGCACTTTCCCAACAAGTTCTGGTTGTATGTCGTTATGTTGCAAATTACATTTTGAACAGATTTCCCACAAAGGCATTGAAGACCATCACACCTTATGATGCTTGGATAGGTCATAAGCCCAAGATTTCTCTCATGAGGACTTTTGGATGCTTGGCATATGCACATGTGCCTTCTCAAACATGCACAAAGTTGGATGATAAAGCTATCAAATGCATTTTTATTGGGTATAGCTTAGAGAGCAAGGGGTATAAGCTCTATTAGCCCCACATGGGCAAATGTTTTGTTAGTAGAGATGTTTTTGATGAATCCTCCTCTATGCCTTTGTTGGATTGTAAAAAGTATCCCACTATTGATGCCACAAATCTCTTTAATAGCTTGACACCCTTGTTTCTATCAAATGATCATGATGATACTTACTCATTTTCTTACACGGCTTTCAAAACGGCCCTACTGAGGCTACTCTTTACATCTGCAAGAGGGATGGATTTGTTCATTTTAGTCCTCTATGTGGATGACATGCTTGTGAGTGGGACACATGATGAGCTAATTGCAGCTTTTAACCTTGACATGCAGAAGATATTTGTTACTATGTTTGATCTTGGTCTCTTGCATTACTATCTAGGCATTCAATTTGCTAGCAGTGAGGGGGGCATTTTGATGTCACAATGCAAGAATATTGGACAACTTTTGCAATGCTTTCAGTTTGAGGATTTCAAGCTAGTATCCACACCATTAGAGCCTGGGTTTCACTTCTCTTCTAAGCATGGTAGCGATGCATGTCATGTAATTCTCTATTAGTAGGTAGTTAGTTGTTTGATTTATTTATGCCATACTAGACGTGATCTTCGGTATGTTGTCTCACAGTTGAGCAAATATATGCACAACCCCTCTACACACCATTGGTAGGCTATGAAGCGGGTCTTAGGTGCCTTAAAAGCACTTAGCATTTGGTACTTTTTTATGAGATTGATTCTTCACTTGTTATGCATGGATTCATTGATCGTGATTGAGGTAGATCTTCAGACACCCGTGTGTCACATAGTGGCAACTATTTCATGCTTGGTACTTCATGCATGTTGGTTTAGCAAGAAGTAGACTACCATTGTTACTTCTGCTATGTGGCTGAGTACATACTAGCATTTGTAGCTACAGTGGAGTGTGTTTGGCTGTATAAGCTACTTGCAAATCTTTGTGCATGTCAAGTTGCTCCCATCATCATCTTCATGAATAGTCAGGGTGCTTTGGCTATTGCACATATTTTGGTTTTCCATGCTCACACAAAGCATCACTATCACTATGTCAAAGAGAGTTTATCAACATGTGATATTCAGTTGTCTTATGTTCCCACTAAAGACAACTTGGCAAATCTTTTTACAAAGGTTCTTCCTTGACATGAGTTTGAAGCTTTTTGGCAAGCTTTAAACTTAATACCTTTTGTGATTTGATCTATTGTACTCTGTACAATCATGGGCTACTATACATCGTGCTCTTGCTTGTAGATCCTTTGAAGTTGATTTTGACTAGATATGACTCACTTTCTTTATAGGTGAAGCCATTCCTTTGTTTGATCTTTCTTTCTTCTTCCAAGAGGGATGCCTCTATATCTACTAAAATGGAGACTGGTAGATTAGTGAGAGTAGTCACAATGGTACCATACTCATCAGGTCGACTCTTAAGAAATATAGCAATCACAACGTCATCATCAAGATCAAATTTGATGGTAGCTAGTTGAGTCAATATGCTTTCATGGAGTTTTGTTGTGAGGATATTGATTCTCCCTTGTTTGGCTTTAGATCAGAGAAATTAATGAGTAGACTATACTTGGATCATTTCCCATGTGCTCTAAAGATAGTCTTAAGGTGCCTCCATGCACCATGTGTAGTTTCACAACCATCAATGTGATCAATAAAGGAATCAACCAACCCTAGTACAATTATAGCCAATGCCTTTTCATCCCTAGGTAACCATAATGCTTATCCTTCCCTAGTAGTGGGTTTCTTCTCTTTCCCATTAGCAATATTCCAAATCCCCTTTTTCATGAGTTTGGTCTACCATGTATGAAATCCCTCACCCTCAAAATTGTCTATCTTTGTTTTGGTAGCTATATGGAAGGTCTTACCAATAATGGTAGTATATAATCCCTTTACAACTCTTAGAAAGAACCATCACCATACAAATGCATATTGCAAGTAACAAAATCTAAAAAACAAAGGTTCTTTGCACACTGATAGTAGAAGGGAACTCGGGGTTTGGCTTGGAGGTTGATTAATTTCCTATTATCAAAGCTTGCCTTCTTCTTGATGACCTTTTCAACCCTAATATATTGGTTGTTGGAGGACTCACATGAGGAAGTCATTTTCCTAACATAATTAAGACTTTCAATACATCAAATAAGACTCTCCTCAATTTTGATCTCAGAACCTTGCATACACCCAAGAATTGACTTAAGTCTGAGTCTAGATGCAATCAAGAGTAAAGATACCAAGTCAAACAATATGTTGACTAAGTCAACCTTCCAAGGTGAATAACTGCCAAAAGTGCCTAGGAAAATCAATAGAAACTTGGAGCCCAAAATTCGAGGTGGTAAGAGTAGCTCTAAAAGGGGTTTCTAGTAAAAAGAAAGGTCTTATACCAGAGAATGTCCTCTGACAAGGATTGGTAGATATTCGTGTAGTACCACTCGTGATAGTTGTGCCAAGTAAATATGTTAAAAAATCTAAATAGTAGGCTTTGTTAACATCCATAGAGTATAGTCACAGAATGCAGGGTAAGTGCTGAAAGGAAAAGGGTTGGCCCTCCTTTCAAAAGGTGACATGTATAAAAGACCAAATGGTTGACTTTGGTCTTCATTATTGTATGCACAAGTTTGAAATACAAGCTCCCCCTTCTCCTCCAAGAGTGTCTTTGGAAGTTCTCTTGTTTTCTTTGTAGTGACTTTGTGTTTGTCACTCCATCCCCCTTCACTCTCTCCTTCCCTTGTCCTTATTGCTCCTTTCTCCCCTCTCTTTTCCCTGCTCCCCCTTCACTCTCTCATAAGGAAGTAGCTTGGAGTGGAGGCTCCAATGACATTCCTTCAAGATCCCCACGACACGTGAGTCATTGTCGAGACTACACATTTTTGGCACCATTGTCGGGGGTTCAAAGTATGCTGTTGCATTTGCACTTGCTTTCTTTTGTAATCCACCCATTGCATAAGGCTTCAAGCTTAACTTGGAGCTTTGTTATTGGAGTTTTAGAAGAGGTATGAGGAAGAAGTATGAGTTGGATGGAAAAGAGACGAAAAATTATCATTTTATGTTGAAGAGCATTTTTGAGTGTAGGAAACTTGTTTTTGAGGTTTGTTAGAGTTTTATAATGATAGGAAGGTAGTTTTTTAGATTTCTAAGGTGTGTATGTTGTCAAATCTCACAAAAAACAACCAAGAATGAAGAATCAAGCTGAAATTCAAAGTTGTTTTGTATGTTAACAGTCACCCCTCAATAAATCTCTCATTTTTGCACTCAAATGTTGTTTTTCTTTCACTATTTTTTCATTGAGTAGGTAGACTAGGTAGTATAGCATCCCCCTGGCACACAAAAACCTGAAAAGAAACTCCAAATCTGTTAAAAATAATCAAAAACCAATCGGCAATATAGCGCATTCCTATCCCCATGGGTTGATAGCTTAGCACTATCCTACTGTTACTGTCGCTATAGCCCTATCTCGACGGTCAAACTCTATTGACCTGTGGCCATAGTGCCTATCCCCATGACCTAACTTTTGACTGTGGTCTAACCCGCCACCCTAATTAATGTGTGTCTACCTATCCCACTAGTCTGACAATCGTTGACTCATGGCCTTAGCACTTGCCCCACGACCGTTGCTATAATAGTATCCCATCGATCGCTTTAGTTATCCCCATTCCCATTGCCATATTTGTATCTCATCGATCAAGATACCCCGCCGACTGGTGTGTTAAGCTCATTCCCACGATTGTTGCCATTTTGCTACCCCCATGCCTATGGCCATATTATCCCACCGTACTCATTATCCTTCCACCTGTAGTCTTAGCTCATCCCTATGACTGTGGGGATACCACCTACATCCCATCCCACTAACATGTGGCACTACCCATCCTATCGATCGGTACCTTAAGAACTATCTTCTCGCCTGTTGCCATACTTGTATCCCACCGACCGACGCCTTAAGAAGTATCCCATCACCCATCGCCATAGTGATATCCTGGCGAGACCAGATGCGCCAAGCTATCCCTATGATCGTTGCCATAGCCTTATCCCTATGCCCATCGAGATACCTATAGTGTAGTCCAGAAAAAAAAATACAAAATTCAAGTTTTAGCCTAAGAGTGCCCTGTTAGAGGTTTTATACATGCATTCGCAATCTGGAAGAATTATGTCCAAGGAGCCCATGCCTGAAGAGAGTGCTTCGAGCTACACTCACCCCACCTTTTGCCCTAGCTGGGGATCGGTCCAAACCAGAAGCTCAATTCCTAGCTCCCACTTTGTAATAAAACCCCGACAAGAGGATCCATCTAGCTCTGATGAGACAGAGAGCTTGGACGAGGAGATGCAAGACCCCACTGGTCCAAGGGCTTCCAAATCCCCCTTCACTACTGTGGCATCTCCCAACTCTCCTACTCCTTCTATAGTGTTCACGTTAAGAGATACATTCTCCAACACGTTTGGACGTTTAGGCTGAACAGATTCAATAGGCATGGAGAACCCCTTTGCTGGCATGTCAATGGGAAGGGAAGGTCAGCAACAACAACCAGCTCTTCTTGAAACATAGACATGGACTGAAACCAACTTTGTGGACCCAGGGCCCACCTCCTTCGCAAGGCACCATTAGTGGGAATGCATGGAGGAAGAAGACCCATGGATGAGGGGCTTCTGGGGACAAGACCCTAGCCATGGATATATGAGAGGGGCATCTTATGAACTCCCAACCTTCCCGCTGCCACCAACCTTCGCCAACTATGTGGCCCCACAAGTTCCACCCTATCGCCCAATGCAAGGAGGTGCCGATGCCCCATGACCCACCCCCTCCAAGAGTCCGACCGTTTCCACCCACATCTGTTGCTCTAATGAATGTAGGCCTTGGCATGTCCACCCCAATGCCGGTAACATCAACTCAATGGATTCCACTACCAAGGCCAAGCTTAAGGCCACCCCTTCCCATTAGGCCCACAATGGCACCACCTCCACTAGCTAACCAAATGGTGCTATCAGATCAAGTGATACGCACCTTGGTGGATGCCCTAGGAAGGGGAGCCACACCACCTCTACCCACCCTAGTATTTTGCGCAGGGATCATACATCTCGCAGATCTAGAAATGGCTAATGCATTTGGTCTTAGTTTGGATGGCAAAGTAGGCCAATGATATAGGGCTCTCACCCTCGAAGAAAAAGTCAATTGGGAGAGCTGTGAAAAGCCTTCATTGTAGGGTTCATCCCCAATGGACATAAATGGAGCCCAATTAATCAGTTATATGAGGTGAAGCAGCATACCACTATGCAATTCACTAGTTTCCACCTGGCTTGTTTGAAGCTAGCTAGTTTGCAAGCAGCTAATTCAAAGCTAGTTTGCAAGTAGCTAGTTTGAAGCTAGCTAGTTTGCAAGTAGCTAGTTTGTAGCAAGGTAGTATGCACCAATCTAGCATGGAACCCCAAACCATATTTAACCATGATCAGATATAGAAAGGAATGTGTATCAGCATACATTAGATTTAGGCAACAACATGTATGCTTGGAGGTACCTACTTTGTAGCCAGCTTGTTCATAGGTAGTGTTATGGATAAATTTGTCTAAGGAAAAAGGCATAAATATGTGTGTGTGATTGTATGTGTGGCAATAGTATAATAAAATATGGTGTGCATAGGGCCTAAGGTTGAGGTGGCAGGGCATGACCATATGCCACCCTTCCACATAAGAGGACCCATAAGGTGTGATGTACATAATCCATAATAGTAATATTATAAAATGTAAGGTGGCATGGTTCCTCCATGTGCCACCCCTCCACCTACGCGGTCCCATGCCTGCATTTAGTGAGATATGGCCTAAAGTCCATGAGAGAAGTAATATAAAATAGGTGGAGATGGATATTATATTGGATTATTGCCTTCATGTAGGATAGGCCCATTTGGGGGGGGGGTGTAGATAGTCCAAGGATGTAAGATAAATAATAGGGAAGGTAGGATGAGGTGGCAAGATTCCTTGTGCCAACCCTCCACTTATCCTCCTAGAGGTTTGAATGTATTATAAAATTGGGAAGAGACCAAGGGAGAATCATAGACTTGAGATATGGGGCTTGATTTATGTGGAAAAATGAGGCAAAGGGTTATCGTACACAATTGAGAGTGCGTAACCGCCTAGCCCACATGGGAGACTTTTCCACACACACCATGCATGTGGGAGGATGCATTTATTGGGAGAGACAACCTCTCTTGGCTATAAAAGGAGGGGGCTATTCCTTGGTGGGACATGCTCATTCTTGTAAAGCCACCTAGCTAGTACTTTGATTTGCCCCTTCCCTTCCTTTCAAATAAAGCGTGGCCCTCTTCCCTTGATGTCTCCATCTTTACATTCCTCCTCCCATCATGTACATGCTTCTCCTTCCCCTCTCCCTTTCCCCTTGTGCCATAGTCTCCCTCTTCACTCCCTCCCCTTCTAATCCCTTTTCCCCACCCATGATAACATTTTGTTCCTTTCCTCTATGACTGGGTGTGATTGTGCAACAACTTCCATATGTGGTTCTCAGCTTTTGTGCCTATAATTTGCTTTTGGTCATAGTTTTTGCACATCTGCGCATCCCTGCTTTTGCATCTCTAGTCTACCTGCAGTTCCGGTCGCATCTTTTGGTTGTTAAATCTTCTAGTTGTACCGGTCCCACCCTCAACCATGGGGAGTTTCCTCTTGCTGTAAAAAGTAAAAGTATTTCATTTCATGTGCTCTATTCGCATCTCCTACTAGATCGTAGATTCGAAACTTTTTCAAGTTCACTCCTTGGACGCACGCCACACGAGGAGGGTGGATATTTATGTCACTTCTTGGTGCTTGGTCCTCCACTCATTACGGCTACCAATTGGCAAGATCTCTTTCTTGATCTTCATGTCGACCTTCAACGGCTGATTGTTCAGTGCATTGTTCAAGGAGACGATGGGTGGAATGATACACCGTGGTTGATTCAAGGTGAAGAACTAGTGATATACTGGGGAGACTTTGATTTCACTTCTACTCATTGTGTGGTGATAGAGCTACTTGTTGCATCGGAGGTAATTAAAAGGGTGACATTCTTCAAAGGGTGGGATGTTACCAAAGCTTGAGGGGAGACTTGGTGCATCTGCTTATTAAGTCCAGTGGATAAGCTCATCTTGAATAATTTCTTCTCGATCTCGCTACCAAGGTTTCTAGGGCTTGGCTATGGTTGGTAATGTTTCGACCAAGGAATCCCTTTGTACCTAATCAACCCTTTGTGCCTCATTTTGAGCTTCAAGTTGTAATTCTTTTTGGTCTAAAGATAAACTATCAACAAAGTATTGCAAGATTATTTGGTGCTGAACATCTTGCTCAAGTGTTGAATTCTCCCCACCCTCTCCTTCTACCTATCTTGGATTACCAAGAAACTTGGGATGTTCAGATTTTAGTCTTGGTGTGATAACATCTTGGCTATTTCAATTTGACAAAGCATACAAACCTTCGACCAACGCTTGGTGTGGGTGTGAAGCTCACTTCACTGGGGGTGAGGTGTATTGTTATAGCAAGTTTGCACCTACGAGTACTTGCAACCAAGTTGAGTACTCAGCACTCATTTTTGGGCTACAAAAGGCACAAGAGCATCGCATCAAGCAACTTGAGGTGCAAGGAGATTCTCAACTCATGTGTGAACAAGTTAGCGGAAGGTGGAAGGTGTGGAGTGAAGGCTTGGTTCTGCGACATCAACAAGCATTGGAACTGTGCCAACAATTTGAAGAGACAAAAATTCAGCATATCCCTTGAGCTCAAAATATAGTTGCTAATTTCTTGGCATGTGAAGCCTGTACTTAAAGCATGACGGGAGTGGAAGCACCACCCCAACAAAGCCGCAAGCCATGAAGGAGGGTGACCATTTGTAAGGAATGCAAAGGTTATGGTCATCATGAAACTAAGTGTTGGGCATATTTGATACAAGGTTAGCAGATGGTCGATGACTTGCCACCTTGGGAGTCATTGAGGCTTTGCCCATCACTGTTAATAGGTTGACCACCACCATCAATTTCTATGTAGTGGACATCGAAGATACAGGCAGGAGTTACCCAGCCATACTCGGGAGACCATGGTTGAGAAAGAGTGATGTAGTCAACTATTGGAAGACATGACACATGTCTTTTGGTGCTTCTAAGGAGAAGATCCTGGTGCAACTAGGTGCCACAAAACCAGAAGAAGACAGTGATACTCTCTCATCCTTGGTGTCTAAATCAATGGAAGAATTAGACCGGGGGGAGGAGTCCTCAGAGGAGGAAGTTTACATGATGGGGGTGTCTCCGACCCTGCCACCTGCAGAAAACGTAATAGCTAGTCCTTAACAGCTTGAATCTATGCTTTCCCCAGACCTCACTCCAAGTGAGAAAGACGAGTTCCTAGAAATGTTCAAATATTTCCCTGACCTCTTCGCAACTAGCTACTGCCACCTTCACCATGTGACTGCCATAGAGCATAAGATAGAGCTGAAGCTTGATGCAAAGCCTGTGGCTTAGAAGTATCAGAGATTAGGGCCCCTACAGACCGATGCTTTGCGCTCAGAGTTGCAGAAACTTGTAGAAGCTGGGTTTATTATCTTGGTTCACAATACTGAATGGGTTTCACCAGTGGTAGTCACCCTAAAGAAAAACAATAAGTGGCGGGTCTGCATTGACTATAAGAAACTCAATGCAGCCACCAAGAAGGACCATCATCCTCTTCCCTTTCAAGATCTTATTCTTGAGAAGGTAAGTGGTCATGAGATGTATACTTTCTGTGATGGTTACTCTGGGTTGTATTAAATCAGAATTGCTAAGGAGGATGTGCTTAAAACTACATTTGCCACACCTTGGGGGACATTTGCATTCAAAGTAATGCCATTTGGACTCACCAATGCTCCTGCTACCTTTCAAAGATTTATACAGATGGTGTTTGCTCCTTATTTGTGGGATTTCTTGGAGGTGTTTTTAGATGATTTCTGTATATTCTTGTCACATAAGGAGCACATCATGAAGGTTAGGTTGGCCTTCCAAAGCGTCAATGATGTGAATGGCAGTCTCGACCCTGAGAAATGCACCATTGGAGCCACTCAAGGGAGGTTACTGGGACATATTGTCTCATCCGAGGGTGTCAAGAAGGTAGAAGCTATCCTCAAGCTCTCCCCGCCAACAACCACACATCAGATATGCTCATTTGTCAATCTAGTAGGATACTATTGCCGCTTCATTAATCAATATGCTACTTTGACATGACCCATGACTACGCTATTGAAAAATGGGGTTGATTTCTCTTGGAATGAGGATTGTGATCATGGGTTTGCAGAAATCAAGAATTCTTTGTCTTTAGAACCCATTCTATGCAATCCAGATTGGTCAAAGACTTTCTATATCAATCTTGGGTTTGGTGAGCACACTTTGGCAGGTATTCTTCTCTAGCAAGGGAGGATCGGTTCATGTATCCCATTCGATTTGCTTCTTGACAATTGCTCGACACCGAACGATGCTACTCAGAGGCTGACAAGCATGCCTTGACTTTGGTGTTCTACATTGAGAAATTTAAGCATTATGTGGCTGGAAAGTCCTTCATTATACTCACTAGCACTGGTCTTGCAAAGCAAATTCTTCAATCACCAAATCCCATGGGCAGGTTGGCCAAATGGTTGGCAGTTTTACAAGAATATGATTTTTCTTTCAAAATTGTTAAAGGGGGTTGTTCCAACTTGAAGAATGCTTTGATTGATAGAGAGGAGTGCCTTGATATAACCCTTGTAGCAGCCATAGAAGTTGGGGATCCATGGTATAGCGGTATCTACAGGTTTCTGACTGCTTTCTCCTTTCCTCCAGAAAGTACTAGCTATGAGAGAAAAAAGATCGGCAGAGATAGTAGGCGCTACACCCTTTTTGATGGGGTGTTGTACGGTCAGGGCATGGATGGGGTACTAAGATGGGTCATTGATGCAGATGAAGTACCTAAGGTATTGAAGCATTATCATGATGAATTTTATGGAGGCCACTATGCCAGTGACTATACAGCTAAGAAGATTTTACATGTTGGGTACTATTGGCCGACCTTGTTCAAGGATGTCACTATGCATTGCAAAACTTGTGAACCATGCCAATTCTTTGGTAGGAACGATTTGTGTCCTGGGCAATATCACCCAGTGATGTCCATCCATCCGTTTCAAAAGTGGGGAATAGATATTGTCAGGCCCCTGCCCATGACTGCTCGTAAAAAGAAGTATCTTTTGGTAGCCACTCAATATGTCACTAAGTGGGCTGAAGCTATCGACCTCCCCACAGCAAATGGTAAGGCAGTTTCAAATTTCATATTTGAACGTATCTGCACAAGGTTTGGGACACCCATGGAAATAGTATTAGACAATGGGAGTCCATTCTTAAATGAAGCAGTGGAGTTACTCATGGATTGCATGGGTATTGATCATCACACTTCTAGTATCTATTATCTAGCATCCATGGGTCAAATGGAGCAGACCAATGGCCTCCTTTGTAAAACCATGGAAAAAATGCTATAGGGAATAGGAGCCAGTGGGATCAAAAGGTCACAGAAGCCGTATGGGCTTACAACATCACTCATAAAACATCTACAAGTCACACTCCTTTTGAGTTGGTGTACAGTACTGAGGCCATTTTACCACTAGAGATAGAGATTCCGGCTTTGAGATTGGCACAAGAACAGAGGATGCCAGAAGATAAACATGTAGAGGCCCGATTGGTGCAACTTGAGAAGCTAGATGAAACTCGACGCCTTGCCCTACATCAAACAAAGATTCAAAAGAATCGACAAAAGGCCCACTTGGATGCTAAGATTTGCAAGGGATGGGAAAGACACTTTGCTAAGGGGGATGTTGTGCTATGCTTTGATAACAGATTGGACCACCAAATGGATAAGAAGTTCCTTCCATTGTGGACCGGTCCATATAAAGTCATCAAGGAACGTAGCAATGGGTCTGTGCAAGTTCGGGAGCTGCATGAGCCATATGGCAAGAAGGTGATCAACAAGCGTAACCTCAAGCCCTTCTTTGTGCATGATGGACGCAGGCATGGAAATGCTATGCATTCCCTGCCTGGGGGTGGGGACTGTTATGGATAAATTTGTCTAAGGAAAAAGGCATAAATATGTGTGTGTGTTTGTATGTGTGGCAATAGTATAATAAAATATGGTGTGCATAGGGCCCAGGGTTGAGGTGGTAGGGCATGACCATATGCCACCCTTCCACATAAGAGGACCCATAAGGTGTGATGTACATAATCCATGGTAGTAATATTATAAAATGTAAGGTGGCATGGTTCCTCCATGTGCCACCCCTCCACCTACGCGGTCCCATGCCTGCATTTAGTGAGATATGGCCTAAAGTCCATGAGAAAAGTAATATAAAATAGGTGGAGATAGATATTATATTGGATTATTCCCTCCATGTAGGGGAGGCCCATGTGGGGTGGGTATAGATAGTCCAAGGATGCAAGTTAAATAATGAGGAAAATAGGATGAGATGGCAAGATTCCTTGTGCCAACCCTCCACTTGTCCTCCTAGAGGTTTGAACATATTATAAAATTGGGAAGAGACCAAGGGAGTATCATAGACTTGAGATATGGGGCTTGATTTATGTGGAAAAATGAGGCAAAGGGTTGTCGCACACAATTGAGAGTGCGTAACCGCCTAGCTCACATGGGAGACTTTTCCACACACATCATGCATGTGGGAGGATGCATTTATTGGGAGAGACCCCCTCTCTTGGCTTTAAAAGGAGGGGACTATTCCTTGATGGGACACACTCATTCTTTGTAAAGCCACCTAGCTAGTACTTTGATTTCCCCCTTCCCTTCCTTTCAAATAAAGCATGGCCCTCTTCCCTTGATGTCTCCATCTTTACATTCCTCCTCCCATCATGTACATGCTTCTCCTTCCCCTCTCCCTTTCCTCTTGTGCCATAGTCTCCCTCTTCATCCCCTCCCCTTCTAATCCCTTTTCCCCAGCCATGATAATGTTTCGCTCTCACGTTATCCTTTCTTATATGGGCCTTGAGCGTCGCCATGCTTAGTGTCTAGCCTCTTGTCTTGATTTCTTTTCCAGGTAACAGTGGCTAGTTTGTAGCTATCAAACTAGTACGTAGCATGATAATATGCAATTAGCCAGCTTGTACCATTTTCCCTTGATGGGTTCCCTTTCATGTTGACATGGCCCTTGAGGGGTCCCCTTTAGGTGAAAGGGCCATATCGACATGCCATATATGTCCAATGCATGTCAATATGGCCCTTGCCACTAAAGGGGACCCCTCAAGGGACATATCAATAATTAGGTAGTTTGAAGCTAACTAGTTTGCAAGTAGCTAGCTAGGTTGGACCTAATTTGTAGTAGTTAGGTAGTTCAGGCTAGCTAATGACATACTAGTTTGGACTTAGTTTGTTGTTAGGTACTTTGGAGCTAGCTAACGAAATACTAGTTTGGACTTAGTTTGCTAGTAGTTAGTTTGGAGCTAACTAGTTTGCAAATAGCAAGTTTGGAGCTACCTAGTTTCAGATAGCAAACTACTTACTAGTTTGGACTTAGTTTGAAGTTAGCTGGTATAGTTTGGAGCTAGCTAGTTTGCAGATAACTACTTTGAAGGTATATAGTTTGGATCTAGCTAGTTGGACAAACCTAGTTTGCAAATAGCTACTTTGCATTTGCATGCAGCTAATTTGCAAGTAGCTAGTTAGTAGGTACCTAGTTTGGAGATTCCTAGTTTGTAGATGGCTACTTTGTGGCTAGCTAGGTTGTACATAACCAACTATCGACAACCTAAATTGCAAAGACCTATGCAAGAGAAAGCTAGTTTGCAGATACCTAGTTAGTGGTTTAGAGCTACCTACTTTGGAAGCTAGTTTGTAGCTACCTAGAATTATGAAGGCTACTTTGTAGCTATCTAGATTGCAGAGACCTAGCTTGTATACTACTATACAGCAACTAACAACCTAGTTTCAAGAAAGCTAGTTAGTAGCTAGTCAATATGAGGACTTTGCAGTTCGCTATTACGCAACTCGTAGAATGAATCCACCTAAGTACTATGCAACAAGGTAGTATGTAGTCTAAAAATAAAAGATTAAATTTGAAAAAGTAGATAAGATATTGCCAAAATGATAGGCATGAAGACTAAACCTAAGGTATTTCAAGGAGATATACTAGATTTTCCACATGTGATTTCAAACCCTATTTTCTTTTGGCATACATCCTTCTTATTTGGCAAGACATGAGTATGGGCAGACCATAAAGAAAATACAAGCTCCTAAACCTTTGTTGTGATTGAGCTGATCTGGCCCTTCCTTCGACATGTATCCAAAGTTAATAAATCATCTACAAATCTAGTAAGCCTACTTTGGGCTACATAGAAGTTCCTTTGATGAATGTTTAATGCTTTTGGTGCCACAAACACTAAAATAAGGTAGCTCACTTGACCTTCCATTCATTAACATAACCATGCTCACTTGTGAATCAAAATCATTGAGATATCAGGGCTGTTGTTGCATGTGTTCTTCAAAAGCATGTGCATCCTTCCCTTTAGCTTCTTCTTCCATATGGGTGATGTACGCATGCATAACATCCATGGCTGCTTTGACGAGGTTAGTCGTTACTGCATTTAAGGAGAGAGTAGAGATCATGGTGAGGATGAAGAAGGAAGCAGAGTTAGTAAGTAATCGATGCAGGCTATGGCATGAATTTTGATGAACAAGTTGAACCACTGAAAAAAAGGGGGACCAAAAAGAGAAAGGGGAAGAAAAAGTGGAGCCTCAACGAATCACAAAAAAGCTAGAAATATTTAACAAGGTGACTAATAATAAATCATTCATAAGGCCTACCCGAGATCGAAATAGCGAAAGAGGGCAGAGATGATGAATTGAAAGTGATGAGAGAGAGAGAGAGAGAGAGAGAGAGGGAGGGAGGGAGGGAGGGAGGGAGGGAGGGAAGGAGGGGAGAGAGAGAGAGAGAGAGAGAGAGAGAGAGAGAGAGAGAGAGAGAGAGAGAGAGGCGCTACAAATGTGGAGGATTTCTAAAGGAAACCATCTTGTTTTACAACTTGTTTTACAAGTGGCATGCATATAATCAAAGGTAACCCAAACCACATAAAATCCACAACTAAGGCTAAAATTTTTTAAAATAATATGAGAGGGCAGCTCCAAGGGAAGAAAGACTTGAAAGAGTTGTAAGCATTAAAGCTTTTTGACGATGGAGCCTACAATAATAAATAAACCTAATAAACTTGCAACAATAAAACACTTGCAATAATTAATGGACCAATTGCACAAAGAAGAATTTTTAAATTTCCCATAATCTGGAATTTTTAGCTTTGAAAAAGTGGAACCTTTGCTAAGGCTACCCAAAGGGCAAGCCAAAAAATTAGTGAATTTTAGCTTCTAATTAAGAGAGGAATCATCAATATAGCCTACCTTACGGTAGGCCAAAAATTTGAGAGACAGAGAGAGAGGGGGGGGCGGAGAGAGAGAGAGAGGGAGGGAGAGAGAGACACAGAGAGAGATAAGGAGAGAGAGAGAGAGAGAGAGAGAGAGAGAGAGAGAGGGTAGCAAGAGATGTCGCTACCCTCTCTCTCTCTCTCTCTCTCTCCCTCTCTCTCTCTCTCTCTCTTTCTATCTCTCCCTCTCTCTCCCTCTCTCTCCCCCCCCTGTCTCTCTCTCTCTCTCCACCTATAAAGAGGGGAGAGGATGAGATAGAGATGTGGCTACATCAATTTGAGGGATCTATCTGTTACATTAAAGGAAACTCTAATATTTTAAAGAAACCTCCAATTTTTGATAGCGGGGGGGATACATTAATTTGAGGGAAGTACGGGCATAAGATAGAGATGGGGTTACGTCAATTTGAGGGGTCTACTATCATTTAAAAGAAACCACTGATGGGTCTACCTACCACATTAAAGAAACCTCCAATATTTTAAAGGATTAAAGCCACCAATGTAGAGTGGGGAAGAAAAGGAAAGAAACAAGGATGCTATAAACACGTTCTTACAACGATGGAAACACATCCATCAATTAAAGAATACCCTCTAAAAAATCAAGTTATGGAAGCGAGAGTGTTCCTTGGAAACAGAATGTATAAATTGTGGATGAGCCTTAGAGAAACCAATAAGGTTTCACTGTATTGGGCTAAGTTTGAACAAGCTTTCCTAAAAGAATTTTTATCTGAAAATGGGTTAGAAGAGCATGATAATCTTGGGATAATTGCAATATATGTAGAAATATTTTTGTCCAACACATAGCTAATTATAAGGACCTTTCCAAAAGGAATCGATGAATTAGAAAAGACGAGAGATTGTGTGAGGGTTTCAAGACAACTATAAGATTGACATGAGAAGAATTGAATCTCCTAAAACCTTTGAAAGAAGCCCTACAAGAATGCCCAAATATACAATGATACAGTGGAAATATCCCTTGTTGGATGGAACTTTGGAACAAAGTATTTTTGTTCCAAGATTCAATAAATTTGTTAATTTAAAAATAAAGAGGCAATTTAAGAAGGAGCATAGCCCAAGAAACCTCAAATCCTCTTTTGAAAAGAGAGGAATATGAGAAGGCTAAGCAAGAAAATCTTTGCTTTAAATTTTTGGGCAAAGATCTATCTCCTCCATTAGGGGAGATTTGGAGTCAAAAGCTCCCATAACTTAAAGAGCTAATTCATGCAACTGTAAAATAAGAAAATTAGCAATCCACCAATGAGGAAGCTCCAACCTTTAATTTTGGAAAGAAACCACAAAGGCATCTCATTGGTGGAGAGACCTCCCCCACAAGGCCTCCTCTTGTGCCCCCCCCTGCCAAACACGCACACACACACATACATATGTGCCTCACTCATCTTTTTATGCCCCACCTCATCTATCTTTTTGTGACTACCCCCATCCCCTCCCTTGGTCAACCACTCCCATCTCTTAATCAACCATATCACTTTTTCCCTCCAAAAATTTAATTTTTTGAAAACTTTATCCAAAACACCACAACCTCTTGTTTGAATCAAGACAATGATTTAAGCACAAGTTACATGCAACATAAAGTAAAGACAATGTGTTTCATGAGCAATAAGTTGGTACAATATTTGTGCTTGAATCAATAAGATTTTTGGATTTGAGCAAGAGTTTGTTGCATCCTAACCTTTTTCTCAAGCAATAGGTTGGATAAAGATGAGACAAAGATGCCACTAGTTGCTCAAGTAATAGGTCGGGTGCCACAAAATGCATTGCTCAAATCAAAATATTTTGCAAAAATAAAATTTTTGCTAACGGTTCAAGGTTTGTTGTTTAGGCTTTAAGACATAATATTTAGGGTTTATGGTTTAGGAATGGGGATCTAGGGCCTAGGGTTTAGGGTTTACAATCTAGGATTAATGATTTAGGTTTTAAGCTCTAAGATTTAGGGTTTAGGATTTAGGGTCTTGGGTTTAGGTTTAAGATCTAGGGTTTAGGTTTAGGGTTTATAGCTAAGTTCTAAGACTTAATGTTTAGGATTTAGGGTTTTTGAGGTGATGAGTATCATTGTGAAATGGTACTCATAAATGCACCTTGTAATAAACTTGGTGATGGAAAGTTTTCAGATTCCTTAAATATCAATAACTTGGCCATGCCCATGATCATTATATAAATAAAAATGAAAACTTGAATATTCTTAGTGATGAGTATCATCTTGATACTATACAAAATAATTTCATAGATATGTCTTATAATAAGCTTGGTGATGGGAAGTCTTCATAATCGTCAAATATCAATAAGTTGTCCATGCCTATGATTATTATATACATAAGAATAGAAGGTTGAATATCTTAAATTCAAGATGATGCCTAGGGAATCAATTTGAGAGATCTTTTGGAATAGAGTCAAATGAGTTCTAATTGACTTATGGAACTAGCCAAGCATAACATCATAAACTTTGCTTATCAACAAGGTACTTAAGGCTCATAAAATAATATGAATGAGTAAAAATCTATTCAAAATCATCAAGACAAATACATAATCAAGATGGGTCAATTACCATGGTCTAGTAACTCTAGAGTAATCATACTACAATGATGAGTGATGATGTTGTGCCAAGAGTATGGAGACTTCAAGAATATCAATTAGTTAAATTCAAGAAATATCCATGAGTGATGTCAAAGTCTCTATTAATATTTTTTTAGCTATAAGCCTCCTACCATATTCATGCTTGATATGAACCACAATTTTGGTTAAACATATATTCTTACATATATGTATTATTGTTATTACTAATTAAACAATTTACCAAAAGTGAGAAAAGAGTATTTATTATTTACATCATTCACTGATTCCACAATTAGTTTATGATTCTGTACATACTACTTATTTTGCTAAAATAATACAAATGATATAATGTAATTGCCTATTCTTTATTTCAATAGTAATGTTTAAGTAATTTATTTTATTCATGTTTATATTGTTGTTTTAATAATGATTTTATTGAAATACTTTAGAAAATGTAAAAGAAGTTTATTGAACATTTTGCATGATATGTTAATTCTTCAATTAGTTTATGATTTCCATATTGTTTGATTCTTAAAATTTGTCAAATATAATGATGTATCTTATTGCATAGTCTTATTTCTAATATTTTTAATTAAATTAATTCATTATAATGTATATTTTCTATATATTGATATTTATTTCTTCTTATTTGTTTTTTTGAAGATAATACTATGTTAAAATAATTGAAGGAGAAGAGTATTAATGATTTGCATAATTCATTACTTTGATTATTTTTTTATAATTACAACAATAATATGTATAAATGGTATTATATATCTTTAATAGTACTTGATAATTTTTTCCAATATTACTTGTATATTTTGTATAAAAATTTATATAATAATGATTATATATATATTTTATATCAATTATATTATATTTACATATTTTATAATATATATATATATATATATATATATATATTTAAAATGTAATAAAAGAGAAAATTTTTTACTTTATTTAGAAATTTCCCTTCCTGCAAGGCATGGTGTAGGCAAAAAGTTGTCCCAATTCTTGCACACGAAGCAGGTCTCTAAACTTGCACAGCTTCTCTGCACCCAATGCCTTTGTGAATATGTCAGCTACTTGATCCTCTGTGCTAACATAAACTAGATCAATAACACCTTCTAGAACCTTCTCCCGCACATAGTGGTAATGAATCTTAATGTGCTTTGTTCTAGCATGACAGATTGGGTTATTTGCCAAGTGTATACTGCTCGTGTTGTCACAATAAATGACAACTGGCCCATCTATAGACTGATGCATATCATAAAGTAGCTTATGAAACCAAGCTGCCTCACCTGCAGCCATTGCTGCACCCCCGTACTCAGCCTCTGTGCTCGACAAGGCATCTGTAGGTTGTTTCTTGCTGCTCCAAGTGACTGCAGCACTCCTTAAAGAGAACACATATCCACTACTAGATCGTCTATTAGAAATACTACTAGCCCAATCAGCATCAGTGTATCCATGCAACTGTATTTGAACCCTAGTCTCATAAAATAGTCCATCCTGCAATGTGGACTTCACATACCTCAGTATGCGTCTAGTCGCATCCAAATGCGGTTTCCTTGGAGCCTGTATAAATTGACTTACCAACCCAACAACATTGCTCAAATCTGGCCTAGTAATAGTCGTATAAATCAAACTTCCTCCTATGCATCTGTACATAGTAGGGTCTTCCAAAAGCTCACCTGCATCTGCGCTCAGCTTCACATTCTGCTCCAAAGGAACTGAAATAGGCTTACAGCTTGTCATCCCATATTTGGATAGCATGTCCAATCCATATTGCCTCTGCAAGAGCCATATCCCACTTGTGGATCTAATCACCTCAATGCCCAAGAAATAACGAAGCTCTCCCAAATCCTTCATGAAGGATATCTTCATCACTATTACTTGTGATGATCAAATCATCAACATAAATGACAAGCAACATAATGCCTTTTTGTGTTTTTCTCACATAAAGTGGCCATGCATGGCCGGCTCAAGGAGAGGGATGTGATACAATCAATCTACTAGAGGTGAGGGAGCCACTGAGGGATGCTATACAATCAATCTAGTGGAGGTGAGGAAGTATATAAATTTAAAGTGGGGATGGGACAATAACTAAAAGACACCGACGGGATGTACAAAGGGGGGCGTGGTGGAAAAGGAGAAGAGGAAAGAGGAAGCAAGGGAGGAGAAGGGAGGGGTAGGTGAGGAGTCACATGGGTGTACGAGAGGGGGGCAGGAGGAGGTGTAAGCAAAGAAATAAAAGGAGGGTAAGAAAGGGTGATTCAAAAAGCTCTATATAACGGACTAATACTTTGCAATACAAGTATCACCATCTTCTTCTTCACAAAACCTTGTATTGTATGTAGTTCATATATACAAGCTTTGTGAGCTTGCGAGCTCTTGGCTATGGCGATGGCTCCTTCTACCACCTCCCTTGTTGCTTTGCTTTGCTCTCTTCTTCTTCTCGCCTCCTTCGCCTTCCCCTCCCATGCCCAAGTCTCCTGCACCGTCGTCGCCAAATCCCTCGTCTCTTGCATCGGCTACCTCACCAAAGGTGCCCCCCCCCCTTCCCCCGCTTGCTGCGCCGGCGTCTCCGCCCTCCATGCCCTCGCCTCCTCCACCGCCGCCCGCCAGGCCATCTGCCGCTGCCTCGAAGCTGAGGCCAAAACCATCAAGACCATCCCTTCCGCTGTCTCCTCGCTGCCCGGGAAATGCAAAGTCTCCTTCCCCTACCCCTTCAGCCCTTCCACCAACTGCGCCGCGTAAGTTCCCATGACTCCTCTCTCTGTCCTCCTTCTTTGCGTTGCTGTCTGTTGAATGCGTGCCTCGTCGCTTGTGTCGCCAAATAAGGCGTGCCCATTCTCAAGAATGCAGCTCGCACACTAGCTCATTCTCAAGAATGCCCGTTCTTAAGAATGCAGCTCGCACACTAGCTCATTCTCAAAGAATGCCCATTCTCAAGAATGCAGCTTGCACACTAGCTTCGTTGGGACAGTCCAAACTTGTCCGTGATTGTCGTTTGTTGAGGTCTGTCTTGATGTAGTAAAAATCATTTATCGACTGCACGCGACTGCAGGGTGGCCAAACGTACTCTCTTTTCTGATTTCCTGGCGTTGCTTGCAGGATACATTAAGCGGCTTCCCGCATTTTGGCACAACCCCATCTCATTGCAGAGAAATGCATGACCCACTGGACCATCTATAATGTAGCGCTCATCGCGCTCCAACGCTTATGGCCATCTCTTATAATAAGCATTTCTCGCTGCGCTGCGAGTATGGTTACACTTCAATCGGCTGTGGAAGTTTTCCGCTATGCTATGGTATATGTATAATGTAGCCAATTTGTCGAATATAGTAATGCTCCTTGAATCAAATGATTAAATATATGTTTGTCTTTCCTTAATTTTTACTCTCTCCTTTAAGGGGGGTAGAGAGAGAGAGAGAGAGAGAGAGAGAGAGAGAGAGAGAGAGGTTTTTAGAGAGCGAGGATAACACCATGTTGAAAAATTACACTCAAAGCTTTCAAGTAGGGGAAAAAGTACGTGAAAAATCAAATGTAAATAGATCTTATGGGATCATGGTTTTATATTATCTAAAAAACCTCTTAAATTACTATCATAACAACTTCTAATTTTTATTATTATTTATTTTGGGTAAAGTGTGACTTATATTGCAAAGGGAGAGGGGACACAGCTTATGGGATTTGGCTAAGATAGTTGGAAAGAGAGATGAATTGGTGGGTGGATGGTTCTCTTATTGCTCATAATATCTAATATGCCTTGTTAGGCAGTTTCCTTATGCTCTTTGTAGTGTAGGCCTTGGGTTTTGCCCATTTTGGTCCAATTTTTGAACAACTTCGATTATTAAGACATTATATTGTGCATCACAATTATAAATTATTTTATCAAAAACACGTCTTAATGAGTTATATGTGAACTCAATGACGGTTATCAACACATTATGTTGTCCATGGTCACAAACATAAATATATGGTAAATATAAATATAAATATCCTAACTTAACTTTGCAAATATCTTATATTGGGGAGCTAGTTGCCTCAAGTGAGTCACTATATGTAAACCCTTTGTCAAGTGTGTTCAATGCCTACTTTTGAGATCCCTTATCTATGAAAATTGTAAGATAAAAAATCAACCTTTCTCTTTTTCAAAATGCTTTTTAAGATACCCCTAAGTAGCTATATTTTTGTTCAAAACATGACTAAAAGTTGTCTGTCTTGAATGCAAGTAATAGTCACATTTTTTCTATGTGACTCTCCCTATGGCCCATTTTATTGTATATATATATATATATAAATGTCTTGATGAACTTGATAGAAACTCTATGATCGAAAACATGATGCCAGATGTGCTCTCAATCAACATGTGAGGATTGACTTCTAGTCACGTGATTGACTTCATTTTAGAAACAAACGCATTGTGTACTTGCATTAACAAAGTAAACATAATTCACTCTAATCAAATTGTGGGGGTTCAATTATAACTATGAGATATAGTAACATAGGGAGACTAGCATGTTGTGTACTTCTAGAAGGAATTGAAATTCTACTTGAGAAGAGTTGTAAATTAAACATGGAAACATGTAATACATAACAAGAGCAATGACTACCTACTTTCAAAAATGAAATATTTTATATATTTCAAAATTTGAAATTTACATTTTTTTATTAGTGACTCTCTCTCTCTCTCTCTCTCTCTCTCTCTCTCTCTCTCTCTCTCTCTCTAAAAAATAATCAATGGGTGGGGATTCAACCTTCTAACCATGCACTGACAATAATATTATAGTTAATGGACTCAAACATTGAAACTTACAAGTCATTTAGATGGTTTCTTTAATTTGGAAACTTGCATATTTTGTACATTTATTGAGGAGATTTGGAAAATGTACATGTTTACAGAAATTGAGGGGAAAATGGGACCCTGTCAGTCGACATTAATTGAAGTAGAGGCTATGTAAAGTAGGCACCAAAGCTAAGTCCGCTATGTACCCAGAATGTTGTAAGTGGCTTCTTTGTTGCAAGTCTATGCATTAATGAATCAGAGAAGACTAACGCTATGGAAGCAACAACGGGAACCTAAAAGCGAAAAGAGACGAACAAAGGCATAGCCGTGTATGAGAGCAAGGGTAGTCGCAAAGGGCTACTAAGGAAATCGTCGAACTATGAGGCAAGCTACCCTATGGGAGACTTCACAAGAGGCCAAAGGGAAAGCAACACTAAGATGCCTTGAGAAGAAGGCAAGAGGGGGGTTGGCGAGCCATATACCAAGATTGAGTGTAGAACAATAGGTACGAGTTGGCGAAGAAGCTTAGTAGTCAAAAGTAGGTTGGAGAAATGATAGAACTTGTAAAGACAACGAGCTCGAAAGGCATATTCATAGTACTCAATGCAAGAGAGGAAGGGTGGCGGTGCCAAATGGTGGGCATAAAGAAGGTGGAAGTGCATAAGGGTGGCGGTGCATAACGGTTGGTAGTGGTGGCAAAAAACAAGCAGGTGGTTGGGAGAGTTAGGTAGGAGGGGTTTTAATGGTTTGGAACTTTGGAGGTTTGGAAGTTGCCTTAAGTGGGGTAAGATGTGGCTAAGGGTTTAGAGAAAGTGTGTGTAAGTGTGAGCGTGTGTGTGTGACCGAATTGTTGGGGATGGTAAATTTTTAATGGGGGGTTATGGGTAGGTGTGTTGAGTAAGCAAAGCAAGGGGGAGCAAGTAGAAGTAAGAGCAAGCGTGTAGGCTAGATTGATTAATACATAACAATAAAGGGGGATCAAAGGGAAACGATGAAATTTTACTAATACATAACAATAAAGGTGCAATTAAAGTAACTTAAAGGGGGTTTTCAGGAGTAAGGTAGGGGGCTAGGGGGGTCCATATAGTTAAAGTGTATATAGGGGTGTATATAGGGGGGAAGGGGAGTTAGTAGCATAATAATTAAACAACAATAAAAATTTAAGAAATGGAAAATATCTAAAAGAATAAAAAATAATTAGAAACACTACTTGGGTTTTAGAGAGTAAGGTAGGGGCCTAGGGAGGGGTTAGGGGGTATGTGCATGTGTGTGAATGTGTAATAATACATTGTGCTAAAAAAGAGACCGTGGGGAAAAGTGTATAAAATTTGTGTGTGTGTGCGCGCGCGTGCGTGTGCATGCAACTAAATGTTTGGGCATTCAGTTGGATACCTTACCATGACATCCAAGCATACAAATCCAAAGCCAACACACCGTCCTCATGTTTGTTACAACCAACATGGAAAAGGATTGGGACATAGTGGGAGAGCAAAAGGGAATGCCACTTGGGCATTATATCAATTCCATCACTCTGTCATAGATCCATGCTTCTCATACACCTAGTGGTGAACCACACATGTTCATGCATGAATTGAAGCTAAGTGGTGAAGGTATTGTGCATTACATGGATTAATCGTTTCTCTCGGCCATGGAGCCACAGATTCCATGCAAAGAGCATAGCAATAGGGAAGAACCAGCTGAGAAGATGGTTTCCTCACATCCCACAACTTCCTTTTCCTATTTGTGTGGCCTTTCCCTTCCATCATCCCTTCACATTCTCTTGTTTTCTCACATCCCACAACTTCCTTTTCCTATTTCTGTGGCCTTCCCTTCCTTCATCCCTTCACACTCTCTTATTTTCTTCCCCTACCCTTGCCCATTCCTCTAACCCCTATGACATCATCATCATCACTCTCATTGTCTGTTCCTCATAAACCATAGCCACCATGCAAGCTCTCCCTCCTCCTCCTTACCCTTGTGTCTCTGTCATCATCTCCATCAATGTCTTTGTCTCTCTATGTACACGTGTGTTTGTGTGTGTGTGTGTGTGTCTTAGGCGTCCCCTCTAGCCAAAGTTGCCCTCCCTCTGGAGGTGCAAGAATTGACTCGCGGATGTGCCCTCAGTAGCCCAGCTTTGCACAATGAAGACACATTCCATATCTTTCATGGTGATGAATGCAATCATGCCTGGTGTGCCAATGGCTACACCCTACAGGTTAACATTTACACATGAAAGTGGGGGTTGATAGATGGTGAGCTCTGGTTGTTGATGAAAATATTGACAATGCCCTCAAAGGAACCCACTGTATAGCAGCTCTCAACCTTGTCCTCCACCTCTACATAGGACCATCAACAAAACTTTTCCTAGCCAAGAATGTCAGGAAAAGGTTGACAATCAATAAAAATTATGTTTTTGTAGGGGGGGCAAGCTATACACTCAACAGGATGCCATAGGTACATAAGCTTACTTGAATGCACACATTTTTCATGCTACCCCTTTCAAAGGTTGCATGAACCCATTTGACGGATTTTGCACAAAAGCATTAGCTAGCCCTGCCAATTCTAGGACCAAAAGCTATAGCTTCTCTCCTCTATCTTCTTCACCCTACATGATGCAATCAAAAATGCATTATTAGCGATGGAGCCACACAGCAAGGGGTGGATCCGACGATCGACGTGGGCATTACATTTGTAACACCGAAATTGCTCCTTTTTGAGGAAGGGGTACACCAGTGAGGCTATAGACTACTGACATTGGCATCAGTCACGGGAACTAGAGCATCAAGGGCAAGGTGGTAACCTCCTCTTGTGCACTTTGGATGTGCATATCTAATAGTTCTTGGAACGACTGCAGGTCGGGTCTCCACTATACATTTTCGAGCGGGGAGGAGGGAGGAGTTTGAGGAACCTCATCATCTTCAATCGCATTGGTTCCTCCTCCACAATTTCTGTGGGCACCGTATTGGTGGGTGTATGTACAAAATTGGCTACCTTAAGTAGCGTATTGAGGGCCTCTTCTAGGAGGTTGATCGGAGCACTAGATGAGATGGACGGGGAGGTCCCATGCTATGCAGTAGTGGTGTTAGAGGAATTGACAAGTAATCTAGAATATTTGTGTGAGGAATGGGGGGTGGGAGGGGTTGGGTGGCTTGCTAGGTGGGTTGGGTGGGATCCAGGGGAGGTGGTTGTGGAACCTTAGCAGGGGGGTGGTAGAATTAAATACTGTAATGGCTTCTTGGTCTTCCTCCTCGGTAACTTCCTCGGGATATGCTACATGGATTGTTTCAAAATTTCTCAACAAGGACTCAAGTGAGTCTTGGAGAGCTTGTAGCACCCAGTTAAAGAGGATTATTATGCCGAGGGGATCGTAGGCGATGGATTGGTAAGCCGTGAGATGCCCTTGTGTTTGTATTATGGAGGCTCAACCATAGGTCTGCATGCAATTAATGTCAACTTATAGACTATCTGGAGTGCAGACCCACAGGCTAAGCTCCTTGGACTTTGCTGATTGCATCACATCATGGTCCGTAGGATAACTTGTGGACTCCATGATGACACGGCACCATGCTTGGAAATTAAGCAAAATGGGATGGGCGGCGAGAGTTTGGAGGTCAAAGGAGCAAAGGAGAGAGAGGCTGCATGGTTGAAGGTCTAATGAGAAATAGGACATGGTGAGAATGGGGAAAAAATGATCGAGATTACAGTGGAGGATGGTTTGGAGGGTGTTAGGAGGGAGTGGGGCAGTGAGGTCGAGTGGAAAATGAGATTTTGTGTGCGGAGTGTGTCGAAGTGCATTTGGAGCAAGATGTGCCTGGATGATAGTCGCAGAGAGTTGTGAGGCATGTTCTTGCTGACTCTGGAGAATTTTTCGTGCCACTTGTGGGAGCTATGCCATTGCTTCGAATAACTTTTGCTCCATTTGGTCAGCACGGGAGAGCTGCTCTGCTATCATGTGGCTATAACCACTTGGTGCCCGATAATGGGGCACCTTGCAAAACTATACAACCTTCTGTGAGGCTTGCCTGTGGAGAGGAGGAGGAGCCGGTGACAAAGGAGGTGGTCTCCTGAGGATGGGCCATGGCAGAGGCCAAGAGCTGGGGCATAGGGGGGGTTGTTAGGATAGGTTGAGCTCCTGGGTGGAGGCCAATCGTGACTATCTCATCACCTGGGAGGTGGTCCACCAAGATGGGCTCCTGCTGTACACTTTTGCCCTTGTCTTGAGGGTCCAATTGCTCGAGGTGTAACTGACGACGTAGGAATGCCTGCAGCAGTTGGCAATCCTCATACTGTGCGAGAGGCTGAAGGTTGCGTGGGACGACTGGCCTGAGCAACACTGGGCCCTGTATTTGCTCACTTTGGATTGACCTCGGTTTCTTCTTGTTCTACTAGTACCAGTCCCATGGATGACTTTTTGGCCAACCCATAGCCGATAGGCGGATGTTGCTGCAGCATATGATAGAAATCTGACATGTATAGCATTGGATTGCCAATGACCTCTCCATGTGTTTTGAGGTCCTCCCACATTTGATTACAGAAGTAATCAGCCCAATTCATGACCTGGGGTTCTGCTAGCTACAATAAGATGTTTGGCACGATTGATTGGTGGTGTTAGTGTGTCTGACTTAAGTCAACCACCACTGCAGGGCCCTTGCTAGCCTTTCCACTTTTGGCTTGATGATCTCTGTGAAATGGATGTGCCCTTTGCTCTTTTTGCGGCCATAGTGGTAGATTTTATTGAGGGCCTCAATCACCTTCTTCTTCATTGCATATTTGTTGCTAATGAGCGATAGGTCAAAGGCCGGCTCACACCATGTCCATGTTGAGGTGGTAGAAGTGGGGAGTGCCTGTTGCATCTCGAAGAAGGCCCACATTTGTGTTGGAGTTATTGGCCTGGAGGAACTCTCAAACCAAAGTCAAAGTGAGATCATGTTGGGATGAGGATGCCCAAATGAGTCTACTGTTGATGCAACTAGAGTGAGTACCAAGTTGCGGATCATGTGTGTTGCCACTAGAGGTGGGCCATGAAATTTCCCATGGACTACTGCTAGGGTTGAGGTCATCAATTTGTGGGGGGGAATGAAGGACAAATTGATGTAATGGGATCTAGAGTCCTAAGGTCTAAGGTTGTGAGTGTGTGAACACATGGTGTGCCTTAATAGGTGTCAGTAGGTGTGATTGAGTGAATCTAGGTGTGTGGTGTGTGATTGAGAGAATCATGGAACTGATTGAGAGATTTGTGGATCTAGATGTTCTACTGAGCTCACATGTGATGTCACTACTGGATGTAAGTGGAGCCTATATATTGGGCGTGTCTCTCTTGAATAAACTCTCTCTTTTGCCTCACTTCCTGAATCCTTTTTGCAACTCCAACAGGGTGATTATTAACACACAAAACAACTTTGAATTTTAGCTTGATTCTTGTTTCTTTGTTGTTTTTTGTGAGATTTGATAACATACACACCTTACCAATCTGAGAAACTACCTTCCTATGATTTTAAAACTCTAACAAAACCTCAAAAACAAGCTTCCTAAACTCAAAAATGCTTTTCAACATAAAATGATAGTTTTCCATCTCTTTTCTATCCAACTCACACTTCCTTCCTCATTCCTCTACTAAAACTCCACTAACAAAGCTTCAAGTTAAGCTTGAAGTAGTGGAAACTAGTGAATTGCATACTGCTATGCTAAATACTAGTTGGCTAGCTAGACCTATCAACAAGCTGGTGCAAAACATATGAATGGTGCCCATATAGAGTGGTGCAAAGATTGATATGGCCCTTGAGGGGTCCCCTTTAAGGGCAAGGGCCATATTGACATGCATCGGACATATATGGCATGTTGATGTGACCCTTGCTGCTACTAAAGGGGACCCCTCAAGGGCCATATCAACATGAAAGGGGACCCTCAAGGGCAAATGGTGCAAAGTAGCTAACTACATACTACCATGTTGCATACTAGTTGGATAGCTGCAAACTAGCCACCTATGAGCAAGCCGGCTGCAAAGTAGGTATCTCCAATTGTAAATGTTGCCTAAATCTAATGTATGTTGTGATACGCATTCCTTCCTATATTTGATCATGGTTACATATGGTTTAAGGTTCCATGCTTAGATTGGTGCATAGTACCTTGCTAAACTACCTATTTTGCAAACTAGCTCCCTTTAAAGTAACTTCAAACTGCAAACTAGCTAGCTTCAAACTAGCTAGTTTCAAACAAGCTAGGGGGAAACTAGTGAATTGCATGCTGTTATATTGAATACTAGTTGGGTACTGGACCTACCAACAAGCTGGTGTAAAACATATGAATGGTGTCCATATAGAGTGATGCAATTGGTTATATGGCCCTTGAGGGATCCCCTTTAGGGGCAAGGGCCATATCGACATGCATTGGACGTATATGGCATGTCAATATGACCCTTGCCCCTAAAGGGGACCCCTCAAGGGCCATATCAACATGAAAGGGGACCCCTTAAGGGCAAATGGTGCAAGCTAACTAAGTTCATACTACCATGCTGCATACCAGTCGGATAGCTACAAACTAGCCACCTATGAACAAGCTGGCTACAAAGTAGTTATCAAGATGCAAGTTGGATGTAGGACTAGTTTGTTGTCATTATACTAGCTACATGTACCTAGTGTTTCCTAGCAATATATCTAGGTTTTTATACATTCCTTTTGACTAATTGTGTTATTGTTGCTGGTATAGGTTGAGCTCTTTCTTGAGTTTAAAAAAGAGTTTCTAGATCTGCAAATACAACAACATTCTTTTGAGCACATGAAACTTTTTTTTAAAACAAAAATTGAAGGATAGATATACATGTTGTTATATTCAACATATTCAAATGCTATATCTGAAGGAATCTATTACCCAAATGCAACAAGACAATGTTGGGTTTCATGGGAAAACCTGCTATTACATGTGCGATACATGCGAAAGTAATGGTGAGCAGCCTGGTTGCTTTGCCATCATGAAAACCAAAACTGAGTGTTTCAACATTATGTGAATCTGTGTTCTATGAGAGGTGTAGGGGATCCATGTACAATAATTTGAAATGCATCTTTGGATGGTGCCACAAATGTGGACCAGGCAAAGTGCAATGTTGTCCACATGAAATGGGAGAAGAAGGTCATTATGTTTCAGTAACGGTATTTAAAGACTTTCAAGTGGAGTTGAAGGGAAAATGCCATAAGAAGACCAGCCAAGACAAGGAGATTCTCGACATAGAAACAAAGAAAAGGAAGATGTTTGCAATCAAGAAGATGAGTTACAATGCATTGTTATAGTTATTGAATATCCATATTTAGAAATTCATATGACACAATTTCATTTACAAATGGCAGGCTGATCAGTTTAAAGAGTGTGTGTTATGATTCCTAGAGGGCGTGATTGTATTAGTGGTCGACTTTCCAGAGAACTATACATTCAAAGAGTAGAATGAAATTGTGGGCGAGTGTAGCCTAAAAATATTTAAGAACTATTTATCTTTAACAATGATATAGGATGTATGGAAAAACCTTAATGGAAGTTAGTTGTGCAATCACTGATCAAGCATGTCTACAAGTTAGCAAGCAACTACCATATGTAGTTAGTTAGTCGTTCGACTCATGTGTTGTTGATCGGACTCTGTTGCCTAGTTCTATGTTTACTTTATATGCTATTATTACAGAAGCATTTGCAATATAAGAAATATGTAGTTGTTCACTTCAATTGATCATCTCTATTGCACTCAATCTTGAGTTGGTGTGTTCTCTTTCAGAATCTCTGAATGCATTCATGAAGATACCATATGTTTACTAATAGGTAGATTTTGGAATCTAATCTCTACCTGTTATAATGCCAAATTACCATTTTTGTTCACATCACATATACTTGGCATGGAGTAGATGTGCAGAAGACCTTGCATTTCTTTATCTCAGATGATAGAGTGCATGATACTCTTTTTGTTCAACATTGCTTTATGTTGCATTATGGATGGCTACCGAGGAAAGAACTCTCATTATCAGAGCACTGGGTTTGGTGACTGGTCTGATGGTGTTGCCTCCCAGTTCAAGGCTAAAAGGTCATTCTACTTTGTTGCCACATATGCAGGACTCACAGACATAAAGATGACCTATAATTTATTTGGTTCTGGACATTGCAAGGGTGAGTATGATGCGGCAAGTGCACTAGTGAAGAGAGCTTTAACACATGTGCAACTAAAGGTAAATGGGACCAAATTACAATGTGATGTAGATGTTGTGGCCTTATTGAGATCTAACTTGCCCCATGGTGCAAAATCTAGCCATACCTCAAAACGGAGGGATGTGGCAAGGGTGTTTTGGGAGATCAAAGATGGTGAAATTTGTAGCAGTAAATGGGACTACAAAGCCATTCAAAAGACTCACTCCTTGCATAATGTTCAAGGGTTTTCAAAAGAGGATGGCAAGGAAATAATAGTAAGAAGCTGTCATGCTATTGCAATGCTTGCATGCAAGGTAACTACAACACATGCATTAACAAATCACATGTGAAGCCACGGATCTATCACACAATCATACCCATTCTAGATGAAAGCAAGGATGATGAAGTAGAGGAGATCACTATATATGATGAACCTTCTATAGCATGAGCGATGCTCTTTGTGTGGATGACAATTTTGCTATGAATGTAGAACTAGGAAATGAAGAAGGTGTTGAATTCTATGTTATTAAATGCACTGGAGTAAAGAGTCAAATCATTAACAAAACTAAAGACGGATGGGGTGGCACTATTGTAGCAAATTCCCATGTGGTCAAGGGATTGTACAATGACCATCTTTCTTTTGGTACTGGTTGTCCTTCTTCTAATCCTTACCTGCTTTGGAATACTTTTGGACATGCTTGGGCTTTCCCTCGTTCAACATCATTTCTTGATTCTGGTCAAGAGTTAGCACCCGCTTATAATCGGGTGATCGAAGTTCTGGACGGAAAAATGGATGTTAGTGTCCAATCCCCAAATTAATTGCTTCATCTTATTGCTTTCAGACACACCCAATTGCTACGCTACTGTGATGACCTTGTTACTGTAAGACAACACAGTCAACCCATTTTGGGAGAGATGAGAAAACTCATCCTCCAAGTTTAGCATATACTGCGGGCCAAGAGCTGAACTGAAGGCTTGAATTGAGGGCCAAGAACTGAGGCTGATCAAGGCCAATATCTGGAAGGGTCAGGGTTGCACCAGGGGGCTAGACAGGAGCTTGTAGGATTACTGAAGGCTAGGAGGCTGAGTGAGGAATGAGGCAAGGAGCCCCCCTTTAAATAGGAGGCGCAGGGCTGAGCCAACTAGCCCCAAAATGGTCGACTTCTGAGTCGGCTAGTTTGGCCTGGGTTTGGAGGTCCTTTATCCCATAAATACCTACCTAGGGAGGGGTGCAGGGAAGCCTATAAAGGTAGCCCTTCCCCACCATTCTCCGACTGTTGTGCTCCGTAGACACCTTGCCGGAAGGTTGAGCTGAGGGCCAAGAGCTGAAACTGGTCAGGGCCAATCTCTAAAAGTGTCAAGGCTGCACTAGGGGGCTGGAGAGGAGCTTGTAGGGGTGCTATAGGCTGGGAGGCTGGGTGAGGAATGAGGCAAGGATCCCCCCTTTAAAAAGGGGGCTGAGAGGCTGAGCCAACCAGCCTTAAACTGGCTGACTTCTGAGTCAGCTAGTTTGTGCTAGATTTGGAGGGCCTTTGTCCCATAAATACTTGCCTAGGAGGGGTGCAGGGCAGCCTATAAAGGGAGCCCTTCCCCAACCCATTCTCCTTCATTTTTCCAGCTGTAAGGGGGCCAAAAAGGGCTCGTACCCTAGGCTAAGACCTAGACCTACCTAGAGTCTTAATATGGAAACACTACCATATTGTTCTCCACAATGGGTACCAGGGAACAAGGATTGATCTTCTGACTTGACTTAAGGCTGAGAGACTGACCTACATAGCTTGTGCCTAAATTTCCCTGAACAAGGGCTCACAAAGGGGTCACACCATGCGACAAAATCTTCTATTTGGGAACTATAATGCACTTGTCGATGTAGCCAGTGTGTCACATTGTACCCAAGTGCAGGGGTGCATGTGACACACACTCTCCTTATATGGGGGCTTATAGATGAGGAGATAACTTTTCATCATCATGTGCATCAATATCATTGGCATAATGGGTAGTGGACCCCAGGTCACTCTTGGTAGTCAATTCTTGTCTTCATAATCTTTTTTAGTTGTTGATACTTGAATTGCAAGGGATAAATATGATGTGGTACCAACATCATCTTTCATGGCTAGACGGCTTCAGATAGAGTTGGCACACTGCCAACTAGGCTACATGCAAGTGCAGGAAGGCATCCCATGACTGACCGCACTGAGGGTAGATGGAGCATTTCCTAGGGCAGAGCTCACTCTCAGACTCTGCGAGGCTCGTTTGGAGCCCCAGATGATCTCGGATGGCTCTGGGCCGAACAAAAGCCGTAGGTAAATTGCTCTATTTTGCACCACGACTCTAACGTGTGGTCGGTGGCCTACCTCCAGTTGACCGTTTTGGGCCAATTGGGTCGGTCTCCCAATTGGGTCTAACCGACTACGACTGGTGGCTATATCACTGGCTACAGAAACCCTGATTCCTTAGCATCCAGCCTCTGTCCTCTACTATTTCCAGCATGCCATCGAAGCTTCGCACACAGGAGCACACAGCTGGGAGGCAACGCCATCTATTGTATCAATTTTACAATAATCAAAATTTTGATTCTCCATACTATTTGCTTTTCTCTCTTGCATTCGAGATCTCCTAATCTGTTGAGCACAGACATTGTATTGTTTTCTTACATGGTATCAGAGCTTGGGCTCTAGCAAGAAGATTTGGTAGTGTGTTTCTATTTGCGAGCAATTGTGAGAGATGGCCCAGCCCGCAAGACTGCGAATCCCATCGTTCGGCGAAAGCGGAAAGTTGGACGGCACTAACTATCCACTCTCGAAGTTCAAGATGAAGACCATCCTAAGCGCATACAAGCTTTGGGATACTGCTACTGGGGTGGACGTGCAGCCGGTTGTGAGACTGAATCCAGCAAATGCAGGACAACAAATAGTACCAACTGCGGATCAGATTCTCACGTGGATAAGAAGAAATGCAGATGCACTGTGTTCTATTGTCTACAGTGTAAGTGATTCTGTCATGGCATTAATTCAACATGTCACCATAGCGGAGGAGGCATGGACGGTCTTGAAAAATCGATATGAGACCACAAATCAGATGCGGATTCAGAATCTAGAGACTCAACTCGCAAATGAGAAACTGTTTGAGTCTGAAACGGTAGAGAAGTTCATCACCAGGGTGAAGAATCTGCACGATCAGATGACTGTGATTAGCATCACCATCACCAATGAGAATCTAGCACGAAGGTGCATACGGATTCTCCCACTATGCTGGAGAGATATTGAAGGCATTTGGCATGGCTGAGTGCAAGATAGTTGGCACTCCTATGGAGGTCAACGTGAAGCTCTCAAATGAGGATTCATCACCATTGGTGGACAAAGCGAAGTATAGAAGGCTTGTGGGAAATTTGATTTACTTGTGCAACACACGGTCGGACATCAGTTTTGCGACTGGTGTACTAAGCAGGTTTTCCAATAAGCCCCAGGAGAACCATTGGAGGGCAGGGATGCAGGTGCTAAAATACATCAAAGGCACACTTGATTATGGCATCACCTATACCAAGGGCAACACCTTGACCAGATTCTGTGACTCGGATTGGTGGGCAAGAGACGTGGACAGCAGGAGATCAGTGATAGGTTACTGTTTCTCACTTAGATCTGGAGCTGTGTCATGGGTCTGCAAGAAGCAACCCACAGTTGCTCTTTCTTCTACTGAGGCTGAGTACAAATCAGCATGTTTTGCCTCTTGTGAGGCAGTGTGGTTGAGGAGGATTTTAGGGGACATGGGTGTAGTGCAGAATAAGCCTATGCAGTTATCATGTGACAATTAGAGTTGCATGGCAATTGCAAAGAACCTTGTGTTCCATGCTCACACAAAACACATTGAGATTCAATATCACTTTGTACATGAGCTCATCATGGATGGAGAGGTTGGCTTGGTGTACTGTCCGACTACAAAGAATGCTACGGACATCTTCATGAAGGCTCTTGGAAGAGACTTGCTAGAGAGGCATCTTCATCGACTTGGCATTAGGCCAAAAAAGTAAGTTCACTTGCAGGTGGACATTGAGGGGGGGTGTTAGATATCAATGTTCCACTCTTGTGTAGCTATGCGGGAACTAGCTAACTCTACTTGTAAGCCCCCTATATGAGGAGAAGGCATTTGAGTAGCTCGGTTATTCGGTAGGTCCTGGTTTAGACACACCAGATGGGGGCCATGTGTGGCCTGATGGCTAGAGGCTTCAGATAGAGTTGGCACACTGCCAACTAGGCTACATGCAAGTGCAGGAAGGCATCCCATGACTGACCGCACTAAGGGTAGATAGAGCATCTCCTGAGGTAGCCCATTCTTAGGCCGTGGGGCCCGTTTGGAGCCCCAGATGATCTCGGATGGCTCTAGGCTACCGAATGGAGACCATAGTTAAGTTGCTCTATTTTGCACCACGGTTCTAATGTGTGGTCAGTGGCCTATTTTGGGACCAACCTCCAGTCGGTCGTTTTGGGCCGACTGGGTCAGTCTCCCGATTGGGTCTAACCAAGTATGACTGGTGGCTATATAAGAGCAAGCCTATGAAGCCCATCATTATCACTAGCTATAACAACCCTGATTCCTTAGCATCTAGCCTCCGTCCTCTACTGTTTCCAGCATGCCATCGAAGCTTCGCACATAGGAGTGCACGGCTGGGAGGCAGCACCTTCTATTGTATCGGTTTTACAGTAATCAAATTTTTGATTCTCCATACTATCTACTTTTCTCTCTTGCATATGAGCTCCATATGAGATCATGTTATCTGTTAAGCACAGACGTATTGTTTTCTTACAATCCTAACTAATACTAAGTAAGTATAATACTAATAATTTAGATATGTTTTATCAAAATAATAATGAATTTAGATAAATCCCAATCATATTTTAAATTCAATTTACTTATATTTAACCTAATCCTTATCTAAAGCGCAATTCTGCTTCTGCTTCTGGCTTCTTAGAGGGAAAAGCTTGCCGGTTCCTACAAGGTTGGGTTCTTTAGTGGTGGTGACACTGAGAAGTCTGTGATGTGTGATGTGAAGGCAGGGGATCCCAAGAAGCTCAATTTCTATTGGGACCACTAATTGCACATTTCAGTAGAGGGTTTCATCATCCCACCAAGGTACACCCAAATCCACCTACCACATTCACTCAGGATTGACAAGTACGGGTGTCATCATACTGACTCCTACCATGAAAAAACACAAATGTAAAACAAAAATCACGAGACCAACAATGAAGCACAAGAAAATTCTCACAAGTTTTTGACATCAACTCTAATATCTAGTATTGCGACATCAAGTCTAACATCTAGCATTGCCATGTCAATTGTGATAATGCACTCCCATGTGAATGCTCACACACATTATATCAATTGCCACATGGGAAAGTTGGTAAGATTAATCCTAGTTAGGTTAGTTTCTAAGCATCATATTAGTTTATTCTAGTAAGGACAAGCTTTATTTTAACTAACTAGCTTTAGTTAGACAAATTGACTCCGTTTAGTTGGACAAACCTTATCTAGTAGGCTTATAGGTTAGCCTTGTTACATTAATTGATATAAACTAAACCAATTGCTGGTTGGCATCATCAGTTATATCAGTGGAAAGGTCTAGGTTAATCAAGTCTACCCCACATTGATTACTTCTAAAAATCAAAGATCAAAGGAACTCCAAAAAAAAAGTCATGAAGCAACAAATTGGTGTCCCAACATAAGAAAGGGTAGTGGTGCATGCAATGTTAAAGAAGAGAGAAAAGTTGATGTTGGTACCACATAATATTTTTTCTTTGCAATTCAGGGGATGGCCCCCATCTGGTGTCCAACCGGATAACCGAGCTACTCAAATGCCTTCTCCTCCTATGGGGGCTTACAAGTAGAGTTAGCTGGTTCCTGCGTAGTTACACAAGAGTGGAACATTTATATCTAACAAGGATTATAGGAATATAATGTAAGTAATCAAATTAGGGTTAAAATACATTTAGTTAGTATTAGATTAGGATTAGAATACATTACTTAGGGTTAAATTAGGATTAGGCTAAATTATAAGTATATTTAATTTAAAACATGATTGACATATATTTTAAGTTACTTAGTATTTAGGATTAGAATGTAAGTATATAGACTAGGATGAGAATATACCACCCCACTCCATACACACTTACTTGATTGGACCACGGAATGTCATAGCTATAGGCTAGAAGCCATTCATAACATCAAGCATATTTCTTTAAACTTTAGACATTCTATCTCGATGACCTACCAAGCCAGAACCCAGCCTTAAAGTCCACCTTGACCACTAGGCTAGAACCCACTCCTAGCCTCCTTAAGTACGTTTATTCAAACTTTAGACAACCATAATCCAGCCCTTCTTAGCCTTTTTAATGGTGGACACAATCTATCAACAAAACTTTTCCTAATCCATGGAATCAAAGTACTTCTGGGTTTTCTCCACCATGGGGTAGGAGGCATTGCTCTAGGCAATGCCCATGGTGGTTCAAATATTGTACCCTTCTTAGCTTTTTTCATGACTATGATCTATCAATGAAACTCATCACAACCCTTGGGAATAAAAAATTTCTAGTAGTTCCAAGCTCTTTTGGGTTCCCACCACCATAGGTCAGGGGTCATTGTAGTAGAAAATGCCCATGGTGGTGCAAATGTTGTAGACAACCATAATCCAACCCATCTTAGCCTTTTTTATACACATGGTCTTTCAATGAGACTCGTCTCGACCTTTGGGAACAAAGACTTTCCTGGTACTTTCGGCTTCCCAACACCATGTGTTAGGGGTCATTGCACTACGCAATGCCCAGGGTGGTTCAAAATTTTTATAGTTTCAAAGAAAAATGGTAAACTATGAGTGTGTATAGGTTGCAAAAAGTTAAATGTAGCCACAACAACCAATAATTTCCCTCTTTATTTTTGTGACACCATGTTGGATGCAGTGGCTAGAAATGGAGTCTATAGTTTTTGGAATGGATTTAGCAAATATAATCAAATCCAAATGGCTGAGGAGGACAAAGATAAATTGTCCTTTGTAATGGAATGGAGAGTCTTCACTAGTAATATGATGACTTTTGGGTTGAAAAATGTGTCCCGAGCATTTCAAGGGTGGATACAAAAAGTCTTCACACCATATTTGACAACTTCCATGAGGGTGTGCTTAGATGACTTTAGTGTGTTTGGGAGGAAGGACAAGCACATCAAGCATTTGTGGATGTGTTTTGCCAAATGTCAATAAACCCAACTTAGCTTAGATACTACAATATGTGCTTTTGTAGTTTGAAGGTATGTGTGCTATTTGGGCACATAATCTATGTAGAAGTTGTTGCTATCCAGGAAGTAAAGCCAGCACATAATGTGAAGGTAGTCATGTAGCTCAAATGGTAGAATAGATTTATGATCTATGTAGAAGTTGTTGCTATCTAGGAAGCAAATCCACCACGCAATGTGAAGGTAGTCATGTAGCTCAAATGGTAGAATAGATTTTTTATGTATCTTTCTTATGTCTATCAACAACCATTGAAAAATTTAACAAAGATAAATGACTAAAAAAATTCATTTCAGCTATTAAAGAAAATGCTGGTGGTAGCACCAATTCTAGCTCCATTGGACTAGGGTTTTGGCAATCTAGTGGTATTCCATTAAGATCTACTATATCTGATGAATAAGCCTCAATCATCAATAAGTTTGGCTCACTAGATACTTTTATTACAAGTATTACAATACAAAGACATCCCGATAAAGCAACATCTCATGGTGGACTATCTTAGTAGATTAGAATCAGGAGAAAGATTAATGGGGGAAATTCCATATCATTTGCCCAATGGGGGAAATTCTAGATGAAGTTGAAGTTGAGATATGATGGTCCATTTGTAATAATTGAGGATTTGGGTCAAGGAACATTTTGATTGCAAGATTTTCATGGATATACTTTACCAAATCTAGTCAATGGATTTTGACTGAAGCCCTTTGTTGGATATCAGATTCAATTGAATGCATCAAAAGTGGGGCTCGGGTATCTCGAGATTATAAAAAAGGTGAAGATTTATTGGAATGGCAACTATGACTATTCATACATGTGGAACTCATCATTTAAAAACTAGCACTTCTAGTGGCAATGACAAGCATTTGATGTAAAATTAGGTGGCAACAATGACAATCATTTATCGTGCACTTTCAATGTTTAGACTGACTAGCATTATTGTAAAAGGATAACGTTACATCTCATGTTGATTACTCATTGCAAAGGAAAAAATGCTTTAGGATGAAAACATAACATCTTGTTGATGCACCATTGAAAGCCTTGGAATAAAACATGATTCCAAAGAAACTCTCAATTTTTAGCCTCGGTGGGGAGAATGGCACCAGTGCCAACTCCATTGGAAATAATGGCACGAGTGACACTCCTTCAAAATCCATTATGAATTTAGTTATGAACATGTTGCATATTATTCACACACAACAATTATGCACCAATTTACACAATTGGCAAGAAAGTCTCCCATAAGTAATGAATGCATAAAGAAATATAATGTTGTTATTAAAACTCATAGTCTGCAAATAGCTCCTCTCCTGCATGTATATCATCTATGGATTCAATACAAATGTGACCATATTTTGCAATATCTATGTTCATCATGGACAAGGTGGAACGTCAGGTTTAAAAAAACAAATGTTTGCCTTTGCATTGGTATTTCCGTTGCTGTGTTGATAAACCTTGCCACATTACCATACTGAACATCACCAACAATATGTACCATATCCTTCATAGGGATAGTAGGGTCTTCTTGGATGGAGTACCTCTTTAGCCTTGGATGAACTCTACATAATTCTTTCACCTCCATCATGGAGAATAGTAGTCCCTCTCTTGGTGGAGTCGTGCACAAACAGCACTTGTAATGGTTGACTGATGCACGTCAAAAGCAACATTCCAGAACACTTAGTTGTTGATAGGGATAGGTAATTTTGGTGGTCCAAATGGATCTCATTCTGGTATGTACCTACTCAAGCATGGTTTGAACGCATATCTCTCTACATCACAAAAGACAATTTCAATTAGTTGCAACAATAGTTATACCAACTTGAGGTAAAATAAAAAAACACTTTGGCATTTGTATCTTCATGGAAAATACGCATTCTGTAGTCGGTTTATGTAGGCCTTAGCAATGTGTTTCTTGATATAGTGACCTTTGTATACCCTAGGTCTATAGCCAATTGAGAAACTTGCATAGCATTCATACTAGAGAGTTGTGGAGCATTCCTTAAAAGTCTTATTTGGGATGCATTGAGTTCATGCACCTGGCCATCACCATCATGGGTTGCCCTAGGGTGTACACCCTTTGGTTTTGTATTATCACCTATAGCCCTCTGTCTTAGTTGGTCTGCAAGAGGAAGATTTCTTGTTTTATATTCCATTCTTGACCATGCATGATTTTACTCCCTCCATTTATTAATTACTTTTTGGACGAGGTTGAAATCCTTATGCCCCTCCATCACTGGTAATTATCCATATCAATTTGTCTCGATCATGCTATGCACATCTTTTGCTTCATTGAGTTGTAGTAAGGCATCAACTCTTCCAGTAGAGTATTATCATCCTTGTCTTGTACATCAAACATAGAAGGAAATATGAAATTTGATGGAGGGCTAACGCAAGCCGCCTTGTATGGGGAGTCATCAACAAGGATTGTCCTTCTAGCATCACATCCAGATGCCTTTGAGATTTTTGCTAAGGGTTTGAACATTGCCTCAACACCAACCTTGTCGGGCCTATTTATCCTCGTCTTACTATAAGTGTAGCATCCTTGCTGAGACCATATAATAAAGAAAGGGAGATTCATTTGCATAATTTTGCAGCTTTCCTACCATATCAAGTACATTATGCTCCATCACAATTGACTAGATACCTACATTAAATCTTTGTAGCAAGATTTTAAGGAATTCTATGTATCCAAGACAAACAACCATATAACTATTCTTGCTGTGCATAATAGACAGATGTATTGGCAACTTGAATAGGCAATGACTCAATAGCAAGCCATTCAGGTCTAATATGATTGTTATTTGTGGCATATCCAAAGAAATTGTATGTGGATGTAGATCCAAATTCTCCTTGAAGTTGCTGGCTTCTAACTCATCAAAATTATCAGGTGCTACGTTTTCATACATGTTTGCAACAACAATAAGATTATCTAGTCTTGTCCCCAATGTTGAGCCAGTATGTTCATCCATGTTCTCTTCTAGAAGTTAGGATTAATGACATTCCTTGCAATTGTCTCCATTTTTGGTGTTATGTTTCCTTCTATACCTCCTATATACATCATGTCATTGATAGTCCCCTTGAGATTTCTTCAGATTTCAAGGTTGTCACAGATCATGATTGGCATTGGTGCCATTGTTTTGAACACCATATGATTACATTGAGAATGATAGTGGTGCCATTAATCACCTGGATTGGGAAGAATGCCACCAATGCCATTATCCATTCTCTAGGTGATAAATGGAATTGGTGCCATTATCCAAATATCCATATAATGTTGTGTTCCAATGCTTCAACTGTTCAAGGAAGGCCTGATGAGTAGGTAAAGAAGACACCCCCATGCCAATTTCATATGGTAAAAATCAATTGCATATGGTCGTAACCCATTCCCTAGATGTCAATGTTGTCATAGATGATGGTTAGAGAATGGAACTGGTGCCATTTTCCACAACACCATATGATTATATTGAGACTGGCACATGTGCCATTAATCACAAGGATTTAGGAGAATGGCACCAGTGCCATTCCCCATTCTCCATGTGATGAATGGCATGGGTGCAATTGTTCAAATATCCATATGATATTCCAGAGAATGGCACCAATGCCATTCTCTAAACTTCAACTCATATAGAATGTAAATTATTCTTGTATGTCAAGGTTGTCACAGGTGATGGTTAGAGAATGGCACTGGCGCCATTGTCCACAACACCATATGATTATATTAAGACTAGAACCTATGCCATCAATCACATGGATTGAGGAGAATGGCACCAATTCCATTATCCATTTATCCATTTGATGAATGGCATTGGTGCCATTCTCCAAATATTCATATGATGTTGTGGAGGATAGCACTAGTGCCATTCTCAAAACTTTTGAGAAAACATGCATGCCTCAAGATCTATGGAGCGCTCTAAGGTGGATGGAACTTATGTGGAAACATGATGAAGAGAACATGTACCTCAAGTCAATTAGGTTCGAAGATAGATTAGCTTGGACTCTTAAACATAATCTTGAGTGAATGTGTATTTTTCTATTCAACAATACATGATAGGCCTCTTATATAGAGAGTGCCTTTAGAATATTCAACACTTGTGGGATCCTTTGATCCACATCTCTCCTTGTGGATTACCTTGATCCACATCTCCACATCATGTAGTACACATCCTTGGGTGGCTACTTTAATTCTTTCTACACCATACCTTAGCCTCTAATTCATGTGCTCATGGCACCATATCTCTTTTGGCTACGGCAAGGTGGTTAGATGTGAGTTGCAAATCCATCACCTCTGCTTATGCATACATTGCTACTTAAGGTGGTCAAGTGTGGTTTTTACATGTCAATACCTCCCCTAGGTGCTTTCATAGCTACTCTTCAGTAGTTAGGTTTGATTTACAAGAATATAGGCTAAAGGTGGCAAGGTTTTTACTTCTCAATACATGTTGTCGATGGCGTTCTCTTCTTTGCTTGATGTAGCTTGATGCATGATGCTTTGTTATTTTGTGTCTTTAATGTTTTATGTGTGGATGCCATGTTCTGTGCTATGGTCATCTCATGCACTTGTGCTTTCGGCATGCTTATGACAGTGATGTGTGCATTCATGCTTTGATTTGTCATTTGATGCAAAGGTCTTACCAATTGATTTCTTTCAATATTGGTAGTGTCTAATTGCATACAATGATTTTGACTTAATATGTGCATAGATCTTGAAAAGATGATCACTTTTTCTTTTCGGAGTGTGTGCAAATTCTTCCTAGATTGGAAGTTATGGCTTGTCAAAGTTCTTATGAAGAAGAGAAGGCCTTTGCTAATGTGGCACAGGGATTCACATGCAAAATTTCATAATGTGCTTATGAAGGGAATGTGTTTAGGTGGCACATGGTGATGTGGCATTTAACTAGCCTTAACCCTAACCATGGCTTAGAAGTTTACTTGTGATCTACCACGTGTCAGTTTTGGGGAACCTTTGGAGACCTTTGGAATTTCTGAGGTGGGCGACATCTCTTCATCGATGGAGATTTTTATTGATGATTGATGGTTGTAGATCTCCGTCAAACTATTGATATCAAGACAAAGGTTTCGTCAATTTGCAGAAGGTCCATCTTGCTAGATGGAGAAGTCTACTTGGTTGGCGTATGGAGGTGTATGGAGCGACTTTCGCAGAGATGGCATTGGGAGCTTGCACTCATGGAGTTTGCAGGTTGGAGGCATTGACAAAACCCCTACAAGAAACTGCAGTAGTGTGATGATGAAGGAGTCGCACTTTGCTGGAGCTCTATCTCATTACTCAAATTGACCCCCTCGTCCTTAGCGTCTGTTGCTCCTTGCTCCCAACCAATTCTGATGTGCTATAGTAGCTCGCAAAAATCTGAGTATCTTGTGGAAATCCATCTGAGTCTAGACTGAGGCTACTTGGTTCAAGACACAAGTCTTGATGCATATTGAGTAGTCCACAGAAGCTATAATATCTGTCATCCTTCGAGCATGGTCTTATTATAGAACCTGGGGTGAAAAGGCGCTTGTACAGCGTCTTCCTAATTTTTCCATTGGCAAAAAATCAAGTTCAGGCAGTACTCCACTGTGTCACTGAGCTTTTCAAATTGTTCATTCATGGGGGAGGTTTGTTTGTTGGAGAGCTTGGTTGTTGACGTCGTTGATGAAGGCACACCCGAGAACCCGCAAGATCTTTGGAGGTAGCTCTTGCTTCATGTGGATGTGCTAGTCCCTTTTGTCTGCTCTCCAGAGATCTGGGAGCTTTGCATGGAGATTTTAGGCAACTGAGTCGAGACCATCTTCATTTGAAGTTGAAGCAAGTCGATGAAGGTGCGAGGCTGTAGCTAGTCGACTGTGTTGGTTTTGGAGTAGGGACCTTGCTTGTTAGTCAAACAATAGATCTCTCTAAGACACTATGAAACTTGAACATGGAATGGAACCAAGGATCTCTCTCATAATCTAGAAAGCGTCACTATATCTCTCACAAAGGAAAGAGTATATGAACGGAAATTTCCAAAACAAACCTATGGAATGGGAATTTCTCTCACAAAGAACACACAAGAACAACACTATCAATCTAAAAATAAACTAAAACTAAAACTAAAACTAACCTAGGAGAACTCATGAACTCCTAAGGCAAGCCTATAACTGATCTAGGAGACTAGACCTAAGCTCTAATACCATGAGAAAACATGCGTGCCTCAGGATCTATGGAGTGCTCTAAGGTGGATGGAACCTATGTGGAAACATGATGAAGAGAGACATGTAACTCAAGTCAACTAGGCTCCAAGATAGATTACCTTGGACTCATAAACAAAATCTTGAGTTAAGTTGTATTTTTCTATTCAACAATACATGATAGGCCTCTTATATAGAGAGTGCATTTAGAATAGTCAACACTTGTGGGATCCTCTGATCCACATCTCTCCTTGTGGATATCCTTGATTCACATCTCCACATCATGTAGTCTACATCCTTGGGTGGCTACTTTAATTCTTTCTACACCATACCTTAGCCTCTAATTCATGTGTTCATGGCACCATATCTCAACAACTTCAACTTGTCTAGTGAAAATATTATGCACAGAGCCATTCTGAGGGGATTGGCCATATAGACAAAACCTTAGCTAGAATGGTTATGGTGCCACTCTACAGATGTCAAGGTTATCACAGATCATGGTTGAGATTGGCACTGGTGCCATTGTCTTGAACACCATATGACTATATTGAGAATGCCAGCAGTGCCATTAATCGCATGGATTGAGGAGAATGGCACCAGTGCCATTCTCCATTCTCTAGGTGATGAATGGTATTGGTGCCATTCTCCAAATATTCATATAAAGTTGTGTTCCAACACTTCAATTAATCTAGTGAAGAATATTCCAACCAAAAATTTGAGGAAGGCCTCATGAGTAGGTAAAGAAGACACCCTCATGACAATTTCCTAGTCATATCCCATTCCCTAGATGTCAATGTTGTCAGAAGAGATGATGGTTAGAGAATGGCATGGGTGCCATTGTCCACACAACACCATATGATTATATTAAGATTGGTACATGTGCCATTAATCACAAGGATTGAGGATAATGGCACTGGTGCCATTCTCCATTCTCCATGTATGAATGGCATGGGTGCTATTCTTGAAATATCCATATGATGTTGTCGAGAATGGCACCAGTACCATTCTCCAAACTTCAACTCATATAGAATGAAAATTATTCCTATATGTCTTTGTTGTTACAGATGATGGTTAGAGAAGGGCATCATCTGTAACAACAAAGACATATAGGAATAATTTTCATTCTATATGAGTTGAAGTTTGCAGAATGGTACTGGTGCCATTGTCCATAACACCATATGACTATATTGAGACTGGCACATTGCCATCAATCACATGGATTGAGGAGAATAGCACCAGTGCCATTCTCCATTTCTCCATATGATGAATGTCATTGGTGCCATTCTCCAAACATTCATATGATGTTGTGGACAATGGCACCGATGCCATTTTTAAACCATCATCTATGACATTATTGATATACATGAATAATTTGCATTCTATATGAGTTGAAGTTTGGAGAATGGCACCAATGACATTCATCATATGGAGAAATGGAGAATGGCACTAGTGCTATTCTCCTCAATATATCATGTAGATAGAATGTAAATTATTCATGTATATCAATAATGTCATAGATGATGGTTAAAGAATGGCACCGGTGCCATTCTCCACAACATCATATGGGATATTTCAAGAATGGCACCCATGCCATTCATACATGGAGAATGGAGAATGGCACCAGTGCCATTCTCCTTGATCCTTGTGATTAATGGCATAGGTGACGGTCTCAATATAATCATATGGTGTTGTGGACAATGGCACCAGTGCCATTCTCTAACCATCATCTATGACAACACTGACATCCAAAGAATGGGAATTGTCATGAGGGTTTCTTCTTTACCTACTCATGAGGGATTCCTCGAATTTTTATTCCGGATATTCTTCATCGGATTAGTTGAAGTGTTGGAACACAACATTATATGAATATTTGGAGAATGGCACCAATTCCATTTATCACCTAGAGAATGGAGAATAGCACTAGTGCCATTCTCCTCAATCCATGTGATGAATGGCATGGGTGCCATTCTTCAAATATCCACATGATGTTGAGGAGAATGGAACTAATGCCATTCTCCATTCTCCATGTATGAATGACATGGGTGCCATTTTTGAAGTTTGGAGAATGGCGCCGGTGCCATTATCCTCAACATCATGTGCATATTTCAAGAATGGCACCCATGCCATTCATACATGGAGAATGGAGAATGGCACTGGTGCCATTCCCCTCAATCCTTGTGATGAATGGCATGGGTTCCATTCTTCAAATATCCACATGATGTTGAGGAGAATGGCACGAGTGCCATTCTCCAAACTTCAAAAATAAATTGAATTTTAAAGTTTGGAGAATGGCACTGGTGCCATTCTCCTCAACATCATGTGGATATTTCGAGAATGGCACCTATGCCAAAATGGAGAATGGAGAATGGCACTTTTGCCATTTTTGTCATTCCTTGTGATCAATGGCATGTTAATTCAAAATTTTTTAAATTTTGGAGAATGGCATTGGTGCCATTCTACTCAACATCATATGGTTGTTTGAAGAATGACACCCATGCCATTCATCACAATGATTGAGGAGAATGGCACTGGTGCCATTCTCCATTCTCCATGTATGAATAGCATGGGTGCCATTCTTGAAATATCCACATGATGTTGAGGAGAATGGCATTAGTGCCATTCTTAAAAGTTCAAAAAAAAAGTTAGTTTTGAATTCTTTTTTTTTGGAAGTTTTGAGAATGGCATTGGTGCCATTCTCCTCAACATCATGTGGACATTTAAAGAATTCCACTCATGCTATTCATCACAAGGATTGAGGAGAATGGCACCAGTGCCATTCTCCATTCTCCATGTATGAATGGCATGGGTGCCATTCTTGAATTCAAAATTTTTTGAAGTTTGAAGAATTGCACTGGTGCCATCCTCTTCAACATCATGTGGATATTTCAAGAATGGCACCCATGCCATTCATACATGGAGAATGGAGAATGGCACGGGTGCCATTCTCCTCAATCCTTGTGATGAATGGCATGGGTGCCATTCTTGAAATATCCACATGATGTTGAGAAGAATGGCACTAGTGCCATTCTCCAGACTTTAAAATTGAATTTGAGAATGGTATTGGTGCCATTCTCCTCAACATCATGTGGATATTTCAATAATGGCACCCATGCCATTCATACATGGAGAATGGAGAATGACACTAGTGCCATTGTCCTCAATCCTTGTGATGAATGGTTGGGTGGTATTCTTCAAGTATCCACATGATGTTGAGGAGAATGGCACTGGTGCCATTCTCCTCAACATCCTGTGGGTTTTATAAAATTACCAAACAATTTATCCACACATTCAAGGATTCTAGAGATTGGCACCAGTGCCATTCTTCAAAAACCCACTATGGTATGGGCATCAATGCCATTTCTCTATGTGGTTTTGTGGAGAATGGCATTGGTGCGATTCTCCATAAACCGACATGGAGATCGGCACTATTGCCATTGTCCATAGGATAACCAGACTCACATGGAGAATGGCACCGGTGCCATTCTCCCCAAACCCACATAGAGAAATGGAAATGGTGCCATTCTCCCCCAATTGCGAGGACATATTTGTTGGTCTTATGGAATTCTTCACATTGGTGCCATTCTCCCTAGGAAAGCCGGGCTGACATGGAGAATGGCACTAGTGCCATTCTCCACAATCCCACATGGATAATGGTACTAGTGCCATTCTCCCCTGCTACAAGGACATCTTTATTGGTCTTATGAAATTCTTTGGCTGTAGTTTGTCCATAATTAATTTCCTATAATTGTAAGAGAGGGGATGGCTATTAGATATGGGGACAAGGTCATGATGATGGTGAATATAATTCATGCTTTAGAAAACGTTGTCAAATTACCAAAAATTATAGGGAAATAATTCATGCTTTCACAAAAATTTTTGTAGACTCATTCATGGATTTTGGAGATTGGCACTAGTGCCATTCTTCCCCACTACAAGGACATCTTTGTTGGTATTATGAAATTCTTTGGTTTTAGTTTGTTCATAATTAATTCTCCGTAATTGCAATGACAAGTGATGTCTATCAGAAGTGGGGACAAGGTCATGATGATGGTGGGGATTGAAGTGGTTGGAATTGTTGTAGTGTGTGCAATAGATTTGGAGGCCTATTGTAGTTGTGTGAAAATTGGGGCAGAAAATGTATTGGTGATAGTGGAGAAGTCTATCAATAGTGGCATGCTCTTGCAATTTCCCACTATGGATGTTGTGCTTATTGGTGAGGCACTTTGGAGCATTGTCAAGTGGCCTAAGGGCTCTCTAAAACATGTTCATGATTCTATGGATGATTTGATAACTCAAGAAGCTGTAGCAAGTGAGCCTGAGCAACCTTATGTTGAGGCAATGCCAGTTTCTTCATTGGAAATTGACAATTTCTTTCGTGAATCTTGGAAAGAGAAAAAGGTTGTCTTGTGGGATGAGAGCAAAACAAAGACTGTGGGGGAAGGTGTGATCTTGTATGTTTTCTAAAGTGACTCTATAAACTTTGACCTATTGGGTAACAATTGAATTGGTGTGAGTATTGAAAGGAAAGAAGAAATTATAGGAAGTGACTTAGGGTCTTCTATGCAAGATGTTGGCTTTCTCAGCTAGTAAGTGGCCCATCAAGCAGATTACCTTACTTGAAGGAAGCCCATTGCAACAATATGTCCCCTGGACCATGTTGTTGGCATAGATGAGGTGGTCAATGATCAAATGTTGAAAAGGGATGATCCAACTTCAAAGAAAAGAAGGTACACTTTCATTAATAGGGTGCCTAAACAAATAGAGCCTTCAACACCAATGTACAAAATGTTACTAGATTCAGTTTACAGGTTTCTTCCATCGATTGTTGTGGGAGTAGGTGTTGCCAACATGCTGGGTGAAAACTCTTAATGACTATAAGGAAGAACTTTTGGGGTATCTCCTTGGAGTCTTGTACAAATTTTATATACGATGTGTTGTCAATAGCTTGGCATCATGACTACTGTGGTAGGATACATTACAACTTTAGGGTAAATGGTCAAGATGCATGTTGTAGAGCATGGTACAAGATGCATGGAATCCCAAGGACATCATTTTATCAATATAGGGCGCAGTTCAAGAGTGGTGTGCAACAATATGTGCATGGGAGTTTAGGGATTGTGAGGAGCAAGGAGCACACAGTATGGAAAGGCTCTCATTCAACACTTTGTGGGGATAATAACACAGAGCATATGCCTCACAAGAGTAGAACCATGCTGTGAACATTGCATGCTTTATGTCAAATCATTGAAGACTTAGTTTTTTTATATATTGGATTTTCTTGGAATCTCCAACTAGAAAAGGATAGGAAGGAGGCACTTAAAGCATTGCAAAAAGTATTGTCAGACATGGGTCTCCATGGAGAAGGTGTTCATATCATAACAGATCTCAAGAAGTTAACAAGTGGAAAGGACATTCCTATCAAGCCATCTATTGGTGGAGTACACAGTAAGAAAAATTAATTCATCCTATTAGGCATATCTTTTTGGCACTTTCTAACACAAAATACTGATCTAATATTTTCTATGATTGCAACATATTATCTATAACAACCACCCATGGTTTTTAAAAAATATGAATGCCTTGAAATTTGTTCCACACAAGGTATGGAGAAGTCTCACTACACTACACAAAATACATTTTTTTGATACATACAACATTTGGAGGAGTACAGAAGGCAAATAGCCTCAAAGAAGTATTTCAATGGTTCTATAGAGGGAAAATTACCAAAAACTGAGCCAAAAAAAGTGAGCAACTCCAAAAATAGCGAGCGAGACTAAATAATATGTGAGCAAGAAAGCCCTTGGAACAACAAAATCCCAAAATCATACATATCCAAAAAATGCAGTCATGCCTCAAAATGACAGTTCACATCACCTTCCTTCTTGTAGTGTCACATTATACTCATTATGGAGAGATAGTGACATAGCAGCACATAAATTATGCGATTAAAAAAAACAAAGACTACTCAAATTGAAGATTCACACATCATGCCTCCCATGCATACAGAAGTACGTCTTCGATTCATCTGATTTAAAAAATTGATCAGGTTGCACAAACATGTGTACATTGAAAGTCTTAAGAGTATGGTGGTTCATTCTACCCTCTTCCACAATGAACTCTTTCGACCATCCATTGTTTTACTTTTTCTGTGGGACGTGACCTATTCCAAAACTCTCGCATCTTACTTTTATTTGCATCATGGATAGCTTGAACTAATTGTGCTTGCAAAGCTTTCTCCAATAATTCACAATAAAAACATTCCAAAATTTCATGGAGAGCATCACTTTGAGCCATCCCACTGCCATGATGCATGTTTTCTAAATATGCACCTCGTGCTTGGTGATACGACCTTTCGATACCTTGGACACTCCAAACATTCAAAGAGCCATACTTTTTTATAAACCATGGACTTTGAGAGTAAATAATTTAATGCATCCAAAATAAAAAACTTGACTTTAAGAGAACAAGAAAAATTACATGCAATAAAGTCAATAGGTGGTGTTGACTGTACCATGTAATGGGTAATGTGTGTTTCACCTTAGGCTTGAGTAAACTTGGTGATAACATCCTTAAACAATTGCACATCAGTTTTAGTCATGGAAGGTTGTCATAAACTTTTTGCAAACTTGTCTAGAGCTCTTCAAGTACCTGCTCTCATATCTCATATTTTTGACATTAGGATAAGCTTCTAAATTTGTGGTGCACTCACATAGCGCCTTCCAAAAACCATAAGTTATGCCATGTCAATTTTAACCATGAGTAGAGAAAAATCTTCATGCCTTTGCTCCACCCATGGAAAACTTATATTGAAGATTCCCTAAGGCCCCTAAGAGTAGTGAATCTTTTTGAAGCATGATGTTTCCTCCATGCAATCCCATGTTGGACGAAAGAGCTTTAAGCTTTGCAATAGAACCTACAACTCTTCATCCTTACTTCCTCTATGCTAATTAGATTTGTGCTAGTTAGCATACTACAATGCTATTTAGCATGCTAATTAGCACCCCATCATGTATTGTTGCATTCATGCTAACTAGACTTGCGGTATACTAACTAGCACTATAGTGTGCTAGCTTGGAACAAGAGACCACAAATTCAAGCGACATTGGCCAATCCATGAGGAACAAACACTCTCTATCTATTTATTTCTTCCATGCTAGCTACCTATAGTATGCTAAGTTTGTTATTGTTACAGTAGTATGCTAATTTGTCTCAATTAACTTTCTATTTTGATTTCTACATTGACTGTAGGTGGTAAATCCATCCCTAATGCTTATTCTCCATGGACAAGTACATCAACACAAGCAATGATGTAGAATCACTACAAGTTGGGAAGCATGGCACAAGAGGGAGTGCAAAAGGTAAATTGCCTAATGAACAGGCTAGGGTGGGCAAGAGAAGTTAGGGTGTGCAAGAGAGAGAGAAAGTAGAGATATCTTCTATGCATCTAAACAAGGTATACATGGCCTTCACAAGTGTTTGAATACTAAAGCGGACACAATAGGCACATGCGAGGATGAATTTGAAGATCAGCTTGATATATAAGACCTCGATGCCCTAGTTGATGTTGTGGTTAAATACATTGATATTCCCATAAAGACATATGTACAAGTTCTCATTAACTTGATGTCTTTAAAAAGACATAAAGTGAGGATTTAAATGATTATACTCACCTCCTACCTTCATGTCATAGAATTAGACCATTGCAAGTTGCACCTCATGTACATCCAAGAACACATTTTTGTACTTCGTGTCCTCAAATGCATGTAAATGTTTTGAGATCTTTCTTTACAGTACTATTTTTTGAGTACCTTGTTCCTTATGTAACACCATTGTGTTTGGAATGTGCAAAAGACCACCTAACACATCTTGCACAACAAAATTAGACATTTTTCTTCCTTCATAATACATTCATGTCTTGGCAACTTTGGGTTCCTTAGACCATCGCAACAAATTGCACTATAAAAGAGATTATGACAGCTATGTGTCCTTGATTGCTATTTCTAATAACATCACAAGCGTGCACCACTTCTAATGGTTTGACTATGTTGCGTGGATCATGGACCACCTCTTGCAATACTACAAGGTGCAACACATGCCGTCTTGGATCTTAAAGAATGGAAATGAATTCCTTCTTTTTTATGGTACTCCTCACGTATCAACTTTGTTGCAAGTGTTCTTTCCAACAAAGGCACTAATAAAGTTCCTACAAAATACTTTATGAACATGAATTTAATAGAGAGAAACAATGCATAAAATGGAAAGTACATTCAACAAGGATAATGGAAAAGATAGGACATAATTCAAACCATGTGGGTTGCACTCTACACGTCATTGCACCACTCGGGCACCATCAACATCCATTAATCACTCCATTGGTCAAATAACCCTATGCCTCTACTTGTAACCAAGACATGTGCTTTTAAAGTTGTGTATTCTTGAGTTCAAAGCCTCAATTTGTTGCCTTTACAACTCTACTTCTTTTGTCAAGTCATGGTTCTCATTTACCAAACTTTGAACAATTATTTATGCCCCTTTTCCTTGCTAGCTACATGCTTTTGGACACCATTTTGAGTGTTTAAAAGCTCTGTGTGAATAGATGTACAAAACAATTCCTGTTCACTACCTTTTTTTGTAAATTGTGGAGAGTGCCTTGAAGCTTTCCAGGATTTCTTGCAACAAAGGTAGTTCCAAGCTTGAGAATTGGGCTTGGACATCGTTTCCACTCCCAATTCCTAGCTTGCTAGCAGTATTTTTAGAAATTATATCCTTTTAAAAACAAGATAAATAGGGGGAAAATCTCATTCACAAAAGTACAAAATATCAACTACGTTCACTTAATGATAAATAGAACCATGAATTTATAAAAGATATTCTCATTCACATAAGGATCCAACTTCTAAAGTCTATTTAGATAAATAGAACCATGAATTTATAAAAGGCATTCTCATTCTCATAAGTATCAAGTTCCAAACTCAATTGAGTGAGAGGGTGTATGCATGTTAAGGTGGACCACTTTTTAAGGTAAATAGTGGTTGGCACTAGTTAATTGAAGTTCAAAAATTTGAAAAGCATCATAACTAAAACTCGAGCCCATGCAATCATGACTTGCATGCTTGAGCTTCCTCTTAGCTTTCTCTTAGTGGATGAGCATTCTCTTTCTCCCTAACTTCCTCTTTGTGGACATCGATCTTTCTCTCTCTCCCACATCTGTGTTTTCTTCTTCAACAAATCTCCAACCTTGATCATCTTGCGACACTTTCTCCTTGTCGGTTCTGGGTTTGCAGCCACTTCTCACAGCTTAGATTGAAGGTTTCAGTGTTTGTAGTACAAGACTTTTGGCTCATTGCCTTCATATTTTGTCTCCCAAGTTTCCTTAGCTATGATTCAGCTCAAGTAAGGTCAAAGTTTTGAGCTCCCTACTTTTTTACTTGTTGTGTTGTATGATAGACATGTCAAAGTTCCATGCGCCCCATTTTGAAAATCTGTAATAGAAACAATTTTGCAAAATAAAAAAGGACTTTAATGATGAGTATGGGCTCATCTTAATAGGTGTGACCCTTGCCACTTATCATCCTCATATGTCTTGGATGAGCTATGGCCAAAAGGGGACAAAGCCAATTAAATGTAGAATGGTCTGCAAAGATAGGTAAAAAGATATGCTCTCGCTAAACTACAAAGTGTATCAAGAGAGGCCCATCAATAGCAAAGTAAGCCTCACATTTGCAAGGGGATTTGCCTATGAGTGTGGAAAGCGAGATGCCCATAGTACCAAAAAGGTGCTCCCTGTGATGTTGCTAGGATTTGCGGGGGAGTCAATCAAAAAATTAGAGAAGAAAAAGGAGTTGTAATAGCAAATTATGGAGGTGGCATATTGTGAATGGATTCTCCAAGGGTGGAGATGGTTTTGAACAGTAGGTAGTGTTTGAAAGGACAAATTTGACTTCACGGATAGCAACTAGCATTCATCATGATAGTAAGGTAGATTTTTGGTCACCTTCTATGGTCGATGAGTTAGTACCTGAAAATATAAAAAATGTAGAGTTACTACTTGCTAACAAAAAGTCAATTATGATGAAAGCAATGGAATAATCCACAAAGGCAACTATGCAGATGGAGGAGGTAAAAATGTATTCTTCTACAATGAGAGGGCATGTTCATGGTTGTTGACAGCCTGAATTTGAATATTACATCCCTTCAAAAAAGCCTTGAAACTAATGTTGATGAAGCAAGGAAAAAAAAGTTATAGGATGACATTGGAATGTTGGAGAGTGTTTACAACAACATACTTGAGAGCCACAATGTTTCCAAGGATCTTGACAAAGAAGTTGCTGATGCACAAGTAAATGCACAACTCTCACTTCTATGTTTTTATAAAGTTCATTTCTATTGTGGTGTTTAATATGTGTTTGAATTCATAGGAGTTGTTGAAGTCACGTGACGAACTGATGCAAAAGATTGAATTAGAGGTTGACTTTGGATCACGCATGCTGCACTTTGTAGAAACTAGGCAACATGTAGCATTCATCCCAATAGCTATTCCAAGGATCCTGCATTCAAAAAAGAGTTGCCTTCCATCATAATAGGTGCATGTGTTAGGCGTGCCCATGGCCTCGCCACAACAGATGATGATATGGTGCGTGTTTGCATGCTTTCCTACAAAGACCCCTACCACATCATGTGCTTTGCATTTATGTGCCAGATGGAGATCACATGTGTCAAAATTTCATGCAATCAGCCAATATCGAATGCTACAAGGGTGCAAATCATAGGGTTCACCCCTTTTGGGTGCAACAAAATACCTAAGAGTAAGCATTATGTGGTGTTTCACTTGTATTTCTTGAACATGAATCTGTATATGGGTTGTTTGACTTGCACTTGCAATATGCTTCGTTAATCAACACTAACTAGTGAGTTTTAAGTACTTGGAAATTATTCCTAGGAAAAACTAGCTACTAGTTGGATAGCTAGTAGATGCTAGGTAGTAGTTACTAGCTACCGATACTAGCTAGCAGTTACTCCTTACTAGCCAGCTAGTTACTAGTTAGTTATTGCTAGTTAGTGCTTACTAGCCAGCTGGTTACTAGTTAGTTATGGCCAGTTAGTGCTTACTAGCCAGCTGGTTACTAGCTAGTTTTTGCTAGTTACTGCTTACTAGCCATCTAGTTACTAGCTAGTTATTGCTTACTAGCCAACTAATGCTTACTAGCTCCCTACTACTTATCACATAGTAGCTAGCTACAACTTTCTGGTTTTCTAGCTACTAGAGCTAGTTACTTCTTACTAGCTAGTGATTACTAGCCAGCTAATACTTATTAGCTACCTACTACTTACCACCTAGTAGGTAATAAGCATTAGCTAGCTAGTAATCACTAGTAGATAGCTACCTGATGCTTATTAGCTACTTAGTAGATAGCTACGTACTACTTACCACCTAGTAGGTAATAAGCATTAGCTGGCTAGTAATCACTAGTAGATAGCTACCTGATGCTTATTAGCTACTTAGTAGATAGCTACCTACTACTTACCACCTAGTGATTACTAGCTAATTACTACTTACTAGTTAGTAGCTATCTACTACATACTATCTAGTTATTAGTTATCACCTATATGCTAGCTACCACCTAGCTACCACTTAGCTGCCATGTACTGCTTACTAACTACCTACCTAGATACTTGCTAGCTACTACTTAACAAGACTTCCAAATGACCAACTACTTAGTAGTCACCATGTAGCTACTCCTTACTGCCTAGTTAATACTACTCACCACTTTGCCTTTATCTTACCATCTAGCTCTACTAGTTTACACCTAGCTATTACATACTATCATCAAGTATCTGCTAGCTTATACCCAACTACTACTTACCAACCAGTTATTAATTCCTAGCAAGCTACGTAATACTCAAGCGTCATTAGTTAGTTAGTTTTCACCGCTCTAAACAATATTGACAAAGCTTTCTCTTCATTGAAGGAGAGTTCGCAAGTGTGCATGTATCTAAAGAAGATGTTAAAGTCTAGTCTCTGTCAACTAGGAATTTTTTTGGGGGTATGGCTCGTGTTGTTGATTACAATTTTTTATGCTTTGTATGGAATGTGCATTGATAAGCAATAGCTCCTTTACTTTTAGACAATCAATTCTCCTAGGTTGGCTCCACACACCAAAAAAATGTGGTGTCTAAGGGACGAAATGATGGTAATATTTCCAGAAAGTTTCATGGTTTTGTATCTACATATCTACAAATAGGGTCCATGACATGCTTTTTATCTTGTATTGTTGATATACTAATTACTGTACTTTCATATGATCTGTACATGTGTGAGGGTGGCTCTACACACTTGCCAAATGAGAGTTTAGAGGGACAACACACTCTAGCTAGTATTGGAGAGGCGAATGCGACTGAGGCAATCTGTGGAGGTAGTGTATTTATAACTTACAAAAATTCCATTGCAACCATTACCATTATGTCTTTAGGCTGGGTACTATTGTATTCAACCAGATATTGTTCATGAACCATCTATGAATGATAGAAAATGTGATGCTTAGGAGAAGGCTCCCAAAGATGTACCATTTATAGGTATACTCCATCCTCCACAACAATCATGGTAGTGGATTTTTGCTACACATGATGACAATCTTGACTTTGTATATTGCAGAGAAGTAGAACATTGAAGTAGAGGAGGAGGATGAGTGTACGCTCCCAATAGCTCCATGAATTAGCAAAGAAGAAGACAAGAAGACTGGAAAATGCAAGGTTGATGTTGCCACTCAAGAGAGTTAGATACCAACTCCTTATCAAGTCCTTGCTGCTTTGTTTATAGAAGTTTTGATTTTCTAAAATGTATTGGTTTGTTGTGCAGTAGATGTAGAAGAAGGGAAGAAGCAAAACACACCCCCTGCACATGCAAGTACAAGGAAACAGACAATCAAAGCCTAGAGCTTGCAAGAAATTATAGTTTGCTTAGACATTAGGGCCATCAATCTTGTACTCCTCTCACATGAACTAATTGCAAATGGTGCTCCTATCCCAATTATCAGGGCTGAATATACTCTTTTTAACTTATGTGTCCCTTGAAACCATACATGCTTTTACAATGACTTGTTTCCCCCCTTCAAATGCTAAAGTACAATGCTCCATTTGTAATGTTGTAGTGCAAATTTAATAAATTCCCAATTACCATGTCAAGAGCATCCTGCATTTGTGCTTAAGTCTCTATTGTCAATTATGTGGCACAATGGTGAAGGGTATGTTGTTTGTATAGATAGTCCGGTTGGCATCTCCTCTTCAAATTCAAGTGCTATTTCGATGGTTGATAATGATGAACCAATAGAAGCCTCTATTTTGCACAATAATGGTATGCCTCTACATGTCAAGAGAAGAAGAAATGGGATACTTGAGGGTGCCACCAAAGTTGAAGCACTATCACATGATGTCACAGGAGCTAGGGATGTTGCCACTCGACAAGGTGTTGCACTTCCACATGAGATGCTAGGAATAGGGAATGACCCCCCTACAAAAGATGCTACACTTGAAAAAATGCAATAGGATTTGAGGATGTCATAGCTCATGAACCAAGTCCACCCTTGTCCCATAGGACAAGAGATCATTGATTCTAGACATGAATGGTGTGTTACTAACATATGTGAACACAAAGCATGACAAAATACCTCTGTTTTGTCAAAATATGAAGAGTGTGGAAACACCACAAGAGAAGTGGATAAAGCTTTTCATTTGACATGAATCTATAAGATTTTTGGAGTGGTTTATTTTGCACTTTGATGTGTTTATTTAGCCATGTCGCATGCAAAAGAAGGAATTGGCATTATTGAAAAGCTACTTCCCATATCGATGGCACAGGTTCCATGCAATGTACACATAGAAGGATTGTGAAAGAGATAGGATTTGTGATCGATCCAACCTTAACAAAAGCTTGTGTTCTACAAAAACCTGACAAACTTTTGGGCAAGCCAGCTGCACTACAATTGAAAAAACACCATCTTGTTGGATGATAGTGCATACAAGCGTCTCTAGAATCTAGAAGGCACTTGCAAAATCCTAGAGAAATTGTTCAATCAAGACACAAAATAGATTTCTTTTTATCTTATTCAAGATGTCACTAATTGGCTAGCAATGTGGATTCAAGTTGGGAATCGAGAGAAGTATGCCAAGGAAAATCCCATCCAGCATGCAAATGATATGTGGATTGAAGATCAGTGGAAGCACTTCCACATTGCTTCACCATTACCATGCCCCCATCATGGATGGGCATGAACAAATTGAAAATATGTACGATTCTTGGATTCATGTATTTATGTAATAATACAAGTCATTTTTGTATTCAATCACCAGTGTCCCACTATCTAAACTTTATGGAAATGGACTCTAACACCTTGCATATGTATTTAGTATTATTTTTCTTTTATAATTTGCTAGTTTGGATTTAAACTTTCAAGTTTTAAGAACTAAATTCTTCATAATGTGTTGATTGTTTTTTAAATTAAACTTTCAAGCATTAAAATTTTGAAGTCTTTTTACTGCAATTGTGCTATTTTCCACAGGTGAGACTCAAAGATCAACACGTTTGAGGCAGACATGTGGCTAGCAAGAGGAACAAAAAGGTGGCTAGGAGGAGGGATAGATTGTGGAAGCTGGACAGCAAGAGTAACAGAAAGGTGGGTAGCAGTAGGAACACAATGGTGGCCAAAAGGAGGGACAAATTGAGGAAACTGGCAGTAGGAGGAATAGAAACATGGGCAACAAGAGGAACAGAGAGGTGGCTAAAAGGAGGGATAGATTGAGGAAATTGAGCAGCAAAAGGAACAAACTGTGGGAATTGGGTAGTAGAAGGAATGTATTGAGAAAATTCCTCATCAATCGCCTCCATAAACTTTTGTGGACCTTCAATACAACCCCCCACCACTATTAGATGAGGACCGGGAACTGATTTTAGATGTGGCTGGTGTACTGGCTTACAGCATTCATGTGGGATGTAGAACCCCTACATGTTGTGAGTGTCTATATTGGGTGTCACACACTCGTAGAGCTTTAGTTTTCATGCATCAAGATGCAAGGTTATTTCCTCAATGGGTGCTTAAGCACTTTTAGGTCTTTATTTGGAGTTATAAAAAGGTGCATGGGGTGAGAGAGATGTTGTGCAAGTGCTTTCTATTTGAAAAGGATCATCTAAGTGGAGTGTATGGATAGGAATATTGTGAATAACTTCATCCAAATTGTGAGGTTACGGTACTAACATAGCAGTGTTTTTGAAAAACCTAAAAAAGTTTTGGAATGACAACCCTCAATACAATAGCACAAACACACTACTAGTTGATGATACTGCCTACAAGTGCTTGCAAAACCCAAGGGAGTGTTGTGTCTTTATACCAAAGATGGAAGACCATTCTTCCCATTAATTGCAAACTTTTTTGGCTACCACGGTATAAAGATGGAAGGCCATTCTTCCCATTAATCGCAAACTTTTTTGGCTACCACACTTTTGAACTGGCTATGGAATTGGCTAGTGGCACCCAACCGCATTGTATATACATGGGAAAAATGTGCTGGAAATTCTGAAGGATACTCAAAGCATACATGTGTGCATGAAGGGGCAATGAGTGGCTATGCAGGTTAGTTTTAAATGATAGGTTTACGTCTCAAATGGCATGCTATTTATGACATCCTCATGCATTTTTAAAGACATTTTGTATATTTGTGCATCTCTGTCCATAATCTGCATAGGAATTTTGATGCTTTGCACTAGATGTGAGTATATTAGGACCTCAGGTTTATGTATGAGAAGGCGATAACTATACTCACGCTTCTGGTCAGAACAAGGAGTCCAAGCCCAAGATGACTCTAGATGAGAAGGCTAAAGCAAGCATTATGAGAGGCTATCTACACCCCAACAAACAGAAGCAGTACCACCAAGAACATTGTTGCTTTCATTGCCACCACATCGCTGGGCACAACAAGAAGGATTGTCGTAAGTGGCTTGCCGAAAAGGCTGTGAAAAGGCCTACTTCTTCAAAGGTTTAGTCTACTCCTCTCCATGCACGCTTGCCTGGGTGCAGGCTGTCAGTGCTGGCGATGAAGACAAGTGTGTGCAAGAGGGGGTTTATATAGGTAGGCAGCAAGCCCCCTAAACTGGCCGACTTTCCAGTCGGGTTCTTGTCTGCCACACCAACTCCCAAAAGACCAACTTCTAATTTGTTTCTAGGCCAGCCCTTTGGCCTATATAAGGCCCATATGCTTGGCCTTTTTGTCTATTGTTGGCTGGTACACGTGTTGCAGATGCCCCCACATGGGCTCATGGTGCCAGCGCACTTTTCCACATAGGGTACGGCCCTTAGACAGTAAGATACACTGAGCCCCCATCCCCCTATAGTCTCTTGCCCCCTTGTCCCCTCAAATCAAGGGCTCACAAGTGGGGTAGTGACATATCTAGCACCCCCTCTCAATGACACAACTATGGGCTGTCGATTTCCATGTGTCGAATGAGGTGTCCCATCTCCCTAGGAAGCACCTTCATGAAGACATCCAAGATGTTATCGGTCGGGTAGTACATCAACTCTATGACACCTTCGTCAATGAGTTCACAAACAAATTGGTAGTGGACCTCGATGTGCTTCGTCCATGCATGAAACACAAGGTTGTTGGCGATTGCTATGCAACCCTAGTTGTCACACATAATCACCGTCGCATCTTCTTGGGCCACGTTCATGTCCTCCCAGATCCACTTGAGCCACAACGTTTCGCATGCCGCTGTACAAGCAGTCCTGTACTCTGTCTCTATAGAAGAAAGGGCAACAGTAGGTTGTTCCTTACTCAGCCATGACACAACTCCTAACGAGAGTAAGAAATAATATCCAGAGGTCAATCTCTGAGTGTCACTATCACCTACCCAATCACTATCGCAAAAACCTCCCAACTCAATGTCTCTCGTGTAAGTGATGCCATAGGTGCAAGTACCTTTCAAGTGCCTCAGTACCCTCATACCTACTTCCCAATGGGCCTTCTTGGGTGTGGCGGCGGAGAACTGATAGAGCAATCCAATTGAGAAGGAAATATCCGGTTTGGTATTGGTGAGTTCAAGCAAACTCCCTGCCATGCATCGATACAGTAATGAATCGATTGGCTAAGATGGATAATGTACACTCAGCTCAGACCAGCTTCCATGGGAGTCACTACTACTTTGTACTCTTCCATCTGAAAGCATTTGAGTCGCTACCTGCAATATTTCTCCTATGAGATAAAGATACAGCTCTTTCCCTACTTCACCCAAACGTAAGAAAGTAATGAAGTATGCCTAAGTCCATCATCTCGAACTCCTCCTTGAGAAGTCTCTTGACCTGAGCAATCTTCTTCGTATGATCCCCTGTAGTCATCCACGTACATGATCAATACCAGCTGCAAAACCCCTTCTGTGTCGAGATAAAGATTTGCTTCTGATTGACTCCACTGAAGCTCGATCTTTTGAAAGAAAACATCTATCTGCTGCTGATACCATGCTTTGGGGGCCTGTTTCAGCCCGTATAAGGCCTTCTTTAGTTTGCACACTTTTGATTGGGATCCTAGAATCTGAAATCCTAGTGGCTATGCCACATATACCTCCTCCTCCAGGGTTTCATTCAAAAATGTAGACTTGAAGTCCATCTGAAAAATAGGCCATTTGTGATGAGCAGCCAAGGCAATGCCTGTACGAATGGTCACCATCCTAGTGGCTGGGGGGGTGGTCTCATCAAAGTCAAGTCCTTCTGGCTGTGCATAGCCTTTCACCACCAATCTTGCTTTGTACTTGTCCAAACTCCCATCTGACTTGAACTTAAGCTTGTACACCCATTTAGTCCCAATTACCTTCCGCTTGGTCCATTTGGGAACTAAATCCCAGGTGTCATTTTTCATAAATGACTAAGGCTCTTCGATTTGACTCTATGGGCTGCCTAATGGGTATGTATAGATCCCTTGTTTAGGGACTAACCTATTAGATATAGAATTGAGAGGCTTCAAGTTCTCACGCTTTCAGGGATGATAAGCCTTTAGTTTTGCGGCCACCCCAAGAAGAAGGCGTCCTTCTCAGAGCCCTTAGATGCTAAGATGGTAGACCTACCAACAGAGAAGACTAAAAGATCTCGCAGGAGTAAGTAGTCACCCTCGGATTTCCCTATCGACTCAGGGCAAGAAAACTATTCGGTCGTTCAGGACCTTCCTCATCGGTCTTTAAGCATCACACTTCCTCAACTAATAGCATTAAGCCCTAAGGTGAGACGTGATCTACAGCAAGGGCTCTCAACAAGGAGGAGCAAGAAAAAGCAAAAGAAACGAGAGATTTCTTCTATCTCTAAAGAAGTTGATTGGCACCCACATACAGTAGATGTCATCATAGATAAATGTCATATCAAAAGTGTGTGTGTTGATGGGGGAGCTGCATGTAATATCATGGTGCCCCGTATCATGAAGAAGTTGAATTTGAAATGCACAAGGCATTCCTCCACTTGAATCAAGGTAGCAGATGGTCGACGACTCGCCACCCTTGGAGTCATTGAGGATTTGCCCATCATTGTCAATGGGTTGACCACCACCGTCAATTTCTATGTAGTGGACATTGAAGATATAGGCAGGAGTTACCCAGCCATACTCGGGAGACCGTAGTTGAGAAACAATGATGCACTCAATTATTGGAAGACATGACACATGTCTTTTGGTGCTTCAAAGGAGAAGAAACCAATGCCTTGCACTGCGTCAAACAGAGATCCAAAAGAATCGACAAAAGGCTCACTTGGATGCGAAGATTCGCAAGGGATGGGAAAGACACTTTGCTGAAGGGGATGTTATGCTATGCTTTGATAACAGATTAGGCCACCAAATGGATAAAAAGTTCCTTCCACTGTGGACCGATCCATACAAAGTCATCAAGGAACGTAGCAATGGGTCTGTACAAGTTCAAGAGCTGCATGAGCCATATGGCAAGAAGGTGATCAACAAGTGTTATCTCAAGCCCTTCTTTGTGCGTGATGGTCCCAGGCATGGAAATACTGTGCATTCCCTGCTTGGGGGGGGGAACTATTATGGATACATTTGACCAAGGTAAAAGGCATAAATATGTGTGTGTGCTTGTATGTGTGGCAAAGTATAATAAAATATGGTGTGCATAGGGCCTAGGGTTGAGGTGGCAGGGCATGACCATGTGCCACCCTTCCACATAACAGGACCCATAAGGTGTGTTGTACATAATCCATGGAGGCATGGTTCCTCCATGTGCCACCCCTCCACCTTGGCAGTCCCATGCCTACATTTAGTGAGACATGGCCCAAGGACCATGGGAGAAGTAATATAAAATAGGTGGAGATGGATATTATATTGGATTATTCCCTCCATGTAGGATAGGCCCATGTGGGGGGGGGGTGTAGATAGTCCAAGAATGCAAGTTAAATAATGGGGAAAGTAGGATGAGGTGGCAAGATTCCTTGTGCCAATTGTCCTCCTAGATATTTGAACGTATTATCAAATTGGGAAGAGACCAAGGGAGTATCTTAGACTTGGGATATGGGGTTTGATTTATGTGAAAAAATGAGGCAAAGGGTTGTCGCACACAATTGAGAGTGCGTACCCACCTAGCCCTCATGGGAGATATCTCCACACACACCATGCATGTGGGAGGATGCATTTATTGAGAGATACCCCCCCCTCTTGGCTATAAAAGGAGGGGGCTATTCCTTGATGTGACACGCTCATTCTTGTAAATCCACCTAGCTAGTACTTTGATTTCCCCCATCCTTCCTTTCAAATAAAGCATGACCCTCTTCCCTTGATGTCTCCATCTCTACATTCCACCTCCCATCATGTACATGCTCCTCTTTCCCCTCTCCCTTCCCCCTTGTGCCATAGTCTCCCTCTTCATTCCCACCCTCTTTATCCCTTTTCCCCCACCCATGTTAATGCTTCTTCCTTCTGATTTTTCATCTCATGGTTTTATAACGAGGTAGTTCATCCACAAGATGGCCCAGTATGAGACTTGCTATTGCACCACATGAAGATCTCAATGAAGAATCCATAAAGAAAAGAATCCAAAGTTCCAGTCCTTGAGAAAGATACCTCAATTTTAGCACTTGTTTGAGGAGATGATGCCTCAGCACGTTCCTTCTTCGCAAGAGAAGGAATTGGTCGTACATCTCCCTCAGTTTCTAAAGAATCTCCTAGGCAACATCATGCCTCAGGAAAGCATTCCCAAAGTTCCCCTTCAGCTCAAAGATATTTAGATTCGAAGAAAAAAGGAATGAGTCCAAAGCCTCATGGAAGACAAAGCCAAAAGCATCAATAGAGATCTCTCGGCTCTAGCCCACCTTCTTCTAGTTCTTCTTCTTCCTCCTCCTCTACATCCCAAGGGCATTCTTCTCATGGGCACAAAAGGAGGAAGACTAGAACAAGACAAAAGGACTTCAAAGGAGGCAAGTCAGTCAAATTCACTACTTTTGACAAAAACCATGGGAAATTTGGGAAAGCTTTAAATTTCATTTGACAGCTTGACATAGCTTTTCGGACAAGACACTATCGTGAGAAATCAAAAATTGAAGATTATAAGTCTCCATATTACAAAGCAATGCCAAAGCATGGTGAAGCTTTTCTAGTAGCGGATGAAGCACCCAAGAAGTGGAAAAGTTTCAAGAAGCAATTTTTAGAGCAATTCAAGCCAAAGAGATTCATGATGATTTTCATACAGCTTGGGAGAGTGTATCCATGACAACCAAGGATATGATCGTCGACACATACAATCAGAAGTTCTTTTGAGCGTACCTCCAAATTACTCCCTTAAAGGAAATTTTAGGAAAGTCAAAGATGCGAAAGTATTGGGCTGTGGTCTACATCCAAGTGTTAGGAAGTGGAGTCAATTTGAGTGACTTTTAGTGTGTTCTTGAGTAGTACTATACTACTTTATATCCTAGAGTGCCACGTGTCACTATGGGACTTATCCCATATACATTTGACACTTAGACTGTGTGTGCCTATCCTATAAAGGCATTGTACTTTCTCATGTCAAATCACTCAAGCCTCAAGCCTTTCCTGGTGATGTAAGTACTTTACTTCAGTTGTACATTTCTTTCTTTCTTTCATTTTCATTATGGTTGTTTAGTCTTGCTTTCATTTCCATTCCATTCTATGTCTTGCTTCTTCATATGGTATCAGAGCTAGGCTATCTTCCAAGAGGTTGAGGACATTGAAGCTTCTCTCCCTCATTCCCCTTGGAGGAATGCCTTCTCCAATTCCATCTTGAGCTCAACCTCTTTCTTCCACCTTGAGCCTCACCATTGGAGAGCTTCATCAACAAAGAGATCATGATTCAGCTCATGCTTCAGCCCGCTCAGCTCGCCATTCAATCTTCTACTCAAACCATACCAGATGTACAACTGTATGGACTGTTGCATTGTACAACAGGTCCACTGTCTAGCCATATAGCCAGTCGTACTGATCTTCCCTACTAACTACCCGTACAGCCTGCCCATACTGATCTACCCACTACTGTACTCTTCTTTTCTCTGCCTGCTCCTCTTCTTTGCCTGCCACCTATGGCTCCGTTGTGCCCACCATCTCTTCCTCTTCTCTTGCTTGTACCTGCCATCTACACTTCCTCTAGTATAGCTCCATTCTGTTCATCACTCTTCTCTTTCCTAGCTGCCATCTTTATGGGTTCGATCTCCACCAACTTTCTTCTTGTGGACAAATTCAAGGGGGATGGATTCTCCACATGGTAAACAAAAGTGCAGCTCCTTCTCATGAAGGAGAATGTTTGGGATGCCATTGAAGATGATGAAGCACTTGAGGCATCAACGGAGCCTCAAACACGCAAGATTTGGAAGCAACAAAATTTGAGGGCCATCGCAATCATCGGGCTTTGCCTAGATGATTCATTGATTCATCACATCGACTTCAACAAGTCCAAGACTAAGGAGATTTGGGCATGCCTCGAGAATATATTTGGTAACAAGATCACTAACTCCAAGGTTATTCTGAAAATGCAATTTTATAAATTGAAAATGGAAGAGTCTGATACCTTGAGTGCACATATAGCAAAAATTCAGTCTTTAGTTCAACAACTCTCCAATTTGAAGTGTTGCCCAGATGACAAGGACAAAATGGCTATCCTCATGACAAGTATGGAAGGGATTCCTTGCTTTGAGAATGCCCTTGAAGTACTTCACATTGCATCGACTACATTCGAAGATATGGTGTCTCTTCTGCTTGATTCTGCTTGAAAAGGATCGCCGCAACAAAGAATCTCCATCTTACTCATTGAATACTACACAGGCTCTTGCCTCCACCAGTAAATGGAGACCTAGGCCATCGACTCCACTAGCACGAGGAAAGACATTCAAGCCATTCAAGTGCACTTATTGTAACAAGCTCAATCATACTGAGGACAAGTGCTACTAGAACCTTGCTCAACAACAATCAAAGAATCATGCCAGTTGGGTGGCATTCGCCACTAGTGATGATGTAGAAGAAGATGACCAGCCGACACAGGATCATGCTCTTACTGTCTGTCTCCATCCTCTAGAGGATGATGGAGATCATGATTTTGCTTTCTAAGCATGATATATTTGGGTTCTCTTCCCTGGGGGTGTTTCCCAAATATGAATGCAATAAATCATGTGTCTTGAGTCAATAAAGGTACTTTGCCTTGGACAGTCCTCCTAAAATGATGTATTTCTTTTTTATTTTTGGTGTGTGGCTCCATGTTCCTCATTAGTCTTTGGAGCCAAGGGGGGTTTATATGGTGGGAGCCATGTGTTTTTTTTTTGGCTTTGATAGGTCTATTTGTTGGTGCATTGATCTCCTAGACCTTTGAGTTGATCATGCATCCATGCATGATGAGCCTGTGAGCCACCATGCTACATGAGATTTCTATGTTATGCTCACTAGCCTCTAAGCCATGCTCACTTGCCTCTGAGATTGTGTGGGAACCATGTCTAGTTCTAGACCGGCATGCATAGTTTTGATGACCTTCATGCTCTATTCGTGGTTCCATTCCAGTAGTCCCTCACCTTTCCTCCATGCCGGGGGTGTTAGGAAATGGAGTCAATTTGAGTGACTTTTAGTGTGTTTTAGAGTAGTACTATACTACTTTATATCCTAGAGTGCCACGTGTCACTATGGGACTTATCCCATATACATTTGACACTTAGTGTGTGTGCCTATCCTATAAAGGCATTGTGCTTTCTCATGTCAAATCACTCAAGCCTCTAGCCTTTCTTGGTGATGTAAGTACTTTACTTCAATTGTACATTTCTTTCTTTCTTTCATTTCCATTATGGTTGTTTAGTCTTGCTTTCATTTCCATTCCATTCCATTCCATGTCTTGCTTCTTCACCAAGTATTCGTAACCAAGTGAGCTTTGAACGCAAGACAAAGCTACGAGATCTGATGCACTCAGCCCTAGTAGTTGAAGAAATGAAGAAAGCTCTATGGATGATGGTTGCCTCAAAAGGCAAAGATGGAGACACCTTCAAAAGAAACACAATCCCAACAGTTCAAGGAGAAAGGCAGCTCTAACTTCAAAAGTCGAGGGGTCCATTAAAGCCTTACAAAGGAAAGTCGAATTTTGCACCATAGCAACTAGAGGCTTTCAAAAGGAGAAAAAGTGCTGCCATTGTGGAAAAGAAGGGCATTTTGCTGCCCAGTGCCCCAAAAAGCCTATGGCTTTGAGGAAGCAAAAATGACATCAAGGCAAGAACTCTCAATTTCATGCACAGAAACAAGGAGCACAAGATTTTGACCAAAGAAAAAGGTGAGACAATCCCAATTGTATCTAATATTTCTATTACTAAATCAATAAAATCAGCTATTTCTATGTACTTTGTTTTTGTAGGAGAGAGAGAGAGAGAGAGAGAGAGAGAGAGAGAGAGAGAGAGAGAGAGAGAGAGAGAGAGAGATAGAGAGAGAGATAGAGAGAGGGTGAACCTCAAGTGGAAGTGAATCCTATTGAAAATGTTAAATTTTAGTTTCTTGATTCTTTCAAAGATAGTTTCTTAGCTTCTCTTCCAAGAGAGCTTCCTCCTACTGAGCGGCCAGGAGATCATGTTATAGAGCTCATTCTAAGAAGTGAGCCTCCAAATCGGCCAAATTATCATGTGAGTGCAACACAAACTGAAGAAATCATGGCAAAAGTACAAGATCTACTTTCTAAAGGTTGGTACATGAAGTACCCAACTTTCTCGGGATTCGTCGCTCTTATTATAGATGGTGCATCAGACACTTTGTTGATATAGCAACCTTGTTACATGATTTGACCAAGAAATTTGTAGTCTTCAGATGGGGGAGAAGGCCAAAGGATAGCTTTCAATACTCTCAAAGAAAAGTTTACAACCGCTCCGGAGAATCGTGTGTGAAAGACAATGGCCCAGCATAATGGCTTGGAACATCTGGGTTATGCATTGCAACCTAATGATGGGGGGACATCGCATTCCACCGACAACCACCACTTTGGTTGTCACATGCATCCCTCCACTTGGGTGCAATGTGACACACTAGCTACATCGAAAAGTACATTATAGTTCCCTAATAAGAGATTTTGTCGTATGTTGTTGTGAGCCCTTGTCCAAGGACAGTAGGCACAAGCTATGTAGGTAAGTCTTTTAGCCTTAGGTCAAGTCAAAAGATCAGTCCTTGCTCACTAGTACCGTCTAGAGAACAAAAGGGTATTGTATCCATAGTAGGATTGTAGATAGGTCTAGTTCTAGCCTAGGATAGGAGCCCTTCTAGGCCCCCCTCAGGGTTGGAAAAATGAAATGACTATAAGACTTTCTTAACTTCTTGTCTAAATCCCATACAACCTTTAACAATCACATATAACTGCATGTAGGATTTTTGATATAGTAGCTTCCCTTTACTTTTGATTTATGTAAATTTCTTTAGACTATATCAACTCTAGATTAACATAAATTAGATGCTAGCCTTTTCCTAGCCTTCCCAAACTCTATTTTCATTTTGAAGGACTACATCAACTCAAGATGAAAATAAATTTGATGCCAGCCTTCCCTGAACTCTATTGTCATTCCTAAGGATAGATGCTTCTATTTATATCAATGAATTAAATAAAGGATCTCCAAAATGTGCATCCTCCCGAGAGAGAGAGAGAGAGAGAGAGAGAGAGAGAGAGAGAAAGAGAGAGAGTCAAAATCTCCTATAGTAAGGTAGAAAGCTTGTTAACTCATAAAAACGATTTGTCCTTTATTACCCTTCGATTTGAGGTGCCACCACAACCCTTTGATTAGCTACTTCAGAGCTTATTAATCATTCCTTCCTCACTTAATCGAGATCCTGCCTCTTCATTAGCTACCCAAGACTTGTTGATTATTCCTTCCTCCCTTAGTTCTAAAGAGAGTTCTAAACCATTGCACCTTCATTGCTTCACTACTACCCTTTTTATGGCAATCCCCTTTCTTTACTTGCAAGGGTTGCCCTAGTATACAATGGCTCTCTCTCTCTCTCTCTCTCTCTCTCTCTCTCTCTCCTTTCTTTGTTTGCTTCATGCTATATTGTCAATGTTTACAATATAAATTTGCAAGATTTGGATCTTCTTGTAGACAACAATGAAAAAAATCTAAACATTGATTCTCTCAAATCTAGAATATAAGCTTGTATGAAAGCTTAACATGTGGGGAACTCCTTTCATGTGATGTTTAGCCTCTCCTTATCCTTTTACTTCTCCTACAGCTGTCCATGCAAGTTCATATGCTAAGGTCATGCCACGTTCTCTCTCCTTTAGACATTGACATAGTTAGTGTAGTGGCTTTTAATTCAAATGATTTATGGTAGCTTGATGTCATCAGCGTCCCATCACTCTAAACTCTTTTCATGTTCTCTCCACCTCATTTATAACTCAAGGAAAATTTACTAGAAAGGTTAAAGAGTAAATAATCAAGAAAAGAAGGAAACATTTAGAATTGGGCACCACTCTTAAGAGTACAAGGCGGCATGAAACTCATCCATAATTAACAAAAATTTGCTTCTAAGCAATATATGATATATAAATTTAATCCGATCTAAGTAAAATCTATTTGGATACATCAATATAATGTATATCAATTGTGATCTTGCATGCAAAAAAATCCTCAAAAACCTTAAAATGATACCTGGTGGCACTAGAACTTTAGCTTTTCATGTAACACGACGACATGCAAATAGGTCATGCCATCATGATTCCAACCTACTCTTGAGAAGTAGTAACATCGTGAGATGCAAGCGAGCCCTTTTACTTCTCCCATCATGCATGAGCTATTGTATTGTTTCTCGATACAAACATCACAATGCACACACCAACAAGGGTGATGAGCGATCCTACACCATCCCAAACATCTGGCATCATCCCATCAAGCACCCAAGACCATAGGAAAGAGATACATATAAAGCATCCACCGTAAAAAGCATAGGTATGAGAGAATTCTTGCTTTTGCAAAGTGGGGAGGATGCCCGAGGCCAAAAGGATGAAAGAACCCATGAGCAAGATCCACTAGTGCCAACCATCACGGTGCCATTTCCACATGCATCAGCCCCTAGAGACTTCACAAATAGTTGTTGCAGCAACTAAGAGGAGGATGGAAGCAGCAACATCGGTGGTAGATTTGGCCAATTTCATGATGAAGGTTCTTCCTTGACCTAAGTTTGAAGCTTTTTGACAAGCTTTAAAATGGGAGTGCTCGAATTACTCCTAGTTCTAACACCTTCATGGCAACCATGAATGTGTTAAAACTGGGAGTAATTCGAGCAACGAATTACTCCCAGTTCAAGCCATGCAACTAATTGTATACAAGCCCTCCTAGTCACTAGTTCAAGCCATGCAACTGATTGTATACAAGCCCTCCTAGTCACTGTATCTCCTACGTACGTGTGTGGTGCTCAGTCCAGCATATAATTAGATGGGCAACCATAAAAAGTTACGTCCATACATTAGTAAGATAAATCTAAGAGAGAGAGAGAGAGAGAGAGAGAGACTTCCCACCTGTGTGTCTGTGTGTGTGTGTGTGTGTGTGTTTATGTGTGTGCACGTGCACGAGAGAGAGAGAGAGAGAGAGAGAGAGAGAGAGAGAGAGAGATTATAAACAATTATAGAGACCACAAATATCTAGCGCAATGGAGATTGAATGAACATGAGAGAGAGATGTCAAATATCTACGCAGTGGAGATTGAATTAACATGATATATATTTATATTTATATTTATATATATATATAGAGAGAGAGAGGCATTATAACATCTACAAAGACCTCAGGGGAGATTAAGCTAACATATGTGTGTGTGTGTGTTGTGAATTTCCATTGCATATATATTTAAGGTCTTTGTGTGTGTGTGTGTGTGTGTGTGTGAGAAAGAGAGAGTGTGTGTGTTAGAGAGAGAGAGAAGCCCTTCTAAACATCTACAAAAACCTTAAATATATATGCAATGGAGATTCACAACACACACACGCATGCATGTGCACGTGTGAGAATCTCCATTGCATATATATTTAAGGTCTTTGTAGATGTTTAGAAGTGCTTCTCTCTCTCTCTCTCTCTCTCTCACACACACACACATGCACGTGTGTGTGTGTGTGTGTGTGTGTGTGTGTGTGTGTGTGTGTGTGTGTGTGTGTGTGTGTGTGTGTGTGTGTGTGTGTGTGTGTGTGTGTGAGAGAGAGAGAGAGAGAGAGAGTTATAAATGTGAGTAGAGGCCTCATGCATATATATATGCAAAACACACACACACACACTATCTCTCATATGCACACACATATCCCCAATCCTAATAATGTATAATCACAATTTTACCCAAGCACTTAGTTTTAAATCCAATCTATTTATATACTATATTTAAATTTAATGTTATATTTTTGGGGTCCACATGACTATTCTTTCCTTCTTTAATATGTGTTAATACAATATTATAATAATTACGTTTCCACACTTATTAGGGCCTTATCAGTTTTTGTCCCTTCAGTATTTTCTCTCTTTTTTTCCAAGAAATAACTTCTATTAACTATGAAAAATACCCAAGAGCAAAGCTCATGGTAGAAATACATCAATAACGCATGAGAAATAAAACACCGTAAGTGGGTAAAAAAGTGCTTTGCACAGAGAGCAACAAAAGCACCAAGGTATCCTTACCCTACATGCTCATTATATTTATGTACTGAAACATTTGCATAGTCCATGATGAATTTTTCATTATCCATTTATCTATGACTAAATGAAAATTTGCTTATATATTTAAATTGCTAAAGGTAATGCTTGGTTATTATTTATTATGAAAATATTTTTGATATTCAATTATAAACCTGACCCCACAAATGAACCTTTAATTAACCTACTAACTTATGGTGTTATGGACTACTTATTAGTTGGCAAAGCATTTGTTTGTAGTTGCTAGTTAAAAGTCCACTTTAAATACTATTAGAAATTTTGCTAGGTGGAACTATGTGACCTGTATGCGTCACAAGTTTTATAATAGTACAAGGAGGGCATTGGATAGATAGCCACTTTTAGCTACTCAAATCACATAAAATATGCACCAACTCTAGCTATTGAATTGGCTCCAAACACATACTAGATGGGGATTGCTTAAACACCCTGGAAATATTCCAGTAGTCCTATTGCATTATTTTTGCCTCATCAATTTGAATGGCTAGACTCGTAGAGGTATGGATTCATTATGATAAAATGACCTACTCTGCTTTGCATACTTTGTTTCTTCTACCTCGAGCACTACCTTAACTAATATACATTACAATTAGGCTTCTTCTCTTCTCCCCAAGTATCTTTCCCAATACTATGTGACTTTTCTTATAGCTAGTGGCCCTTTGTATTTTTCAATAGCTTTGAAATTTGAATTTGTCTAGCAATTCGTTCTAATGAATTGAAAATGGCAACCTTGAGTTCTTATGTTGAGCCAACATTTGACCACTACAAGGGTTTTGCAAGCCTTTAACACCTTCTTATTTTATGAACCCCTTCATAGAATCTTGGTTACTTAATGCACAATCTCTCAAGATGAATTAAGTAATAATTATGCTCTTGGCTTGTTTCTCTATAATTTTTACTTGCATTCTCTTTTAAAAATTTGTTTTGTATTTTAAAACTCCATTGTCTCTCTCTTATACAATCAGGACTTAGACGTAGATGGATTGAGTTATCTAGCTGTTTTAGGTTTATAATTCTAAAACTCAGTGCCATTTTATGTTTACGAGCTCCTCTATAGAGGTAGTCTACATACGCTTCATAATAACATGGCAATTGTCAATGATCTTGTAACTAATTTTTTTATTTCATGACATTTCCTTAGAATTCAATTGTGATTTTTCACTAATCAATTTTATTTAGTCATTTATGAATGTCACTTGGCCCTTTTGAGGGCCTATTTAGTGACATCCTAGAGCATGCCCCTATACATATATAACCATAGGATGTGGGTTTTCTACTCTAGTACACAAACATACATTTTAATTGACCATATTAAAAAAAAAAAAATTTCATAGGGAAAGGATTGTAGGATACATATGTGAGTAGAGGTTTAAAATGACACCTTGAACGCATGTTGTATGTAGGATTTCCTAGTCATGGAAGCCCTGGGAGCAACCCACGCTCAACGTTAGAAAGATTTTTAAACCACTATTTGAATGCTAAAACAAAAGCCCAACATGTTAGGAACTCTTTGTCTATTCGTGTTATCTTTTTTACTTTGATTGTAGTTTTAGGAAAAATTATACTCCTTATATTCTTCTATAGGACTTTTTCTTTTTTCTATGTGTAGAGCTTGGCTATTTTCAAATTTTGTATGTTCCACCCTAGTTTCGTTTTGTCATTTTTTCTCTTATATACTTTTATTGAATTTCACCTTCGTATGGTACATGGGAATCATGGATGAGACCATATTTTGCATTATAGATCTCAAGTACAAATAACAAAGCATAAGTTACAAAACTATTATTCTACCTTAGTTTCATTATGGGATAATATTGCTATACATTTTGTTGAAAATGTCAAGTAGTGTGGGCCATTTATCTTCTAGGAGAATTTCATGTAGCACAATCCTTCTAAAATGACTTTTTGGAATGCAATATGTTCTTCTTTATCTCATCTATTGTTTCATAATCATACCTTTATTCCCCAATAAGGGTTAAAATTATTCTTACTCATGGAACTCATGCAAATCTTAGCATGTCTAGTGTCCAAGTGGGCCATCCTCTCTACAGAGTATGGCTGCAAGGATCGTAGTTCAATCTCTGCTTCCTCCTTCTCTACTCTAAGTTGCTTCACATCTGCACTTACACTTTCCCAACTCCTCTTCCTAACCATTGCATCTGTTAATGAAGTGTTTGCCCTCTCCAATTCTTGTGCAACAGTTTTAAGTTCAGCATCCAAATGATCAATTAGAGAAATAATTTTTTCCTTTGCATGCGGGTGGCGAACAAGCATATGACCCCTCTTTTCTTGCCATGCCCTGTAAACTGTCTCCTTGATATGGGGGTTTCTTCAGGACGCCCCTTCTCATATGTTCGTGGAATGTCATCTTGAAAGTAATATTCCTCATCATCATGGATTGCAAAACTTCCTTCATTATTTCTCTTCCACTTAATGGTGTGGCTCTCAAAATAGCTTCTTTTCTTTAATTCCTCGACACGCTGCTCTACAAAAACTGCCCATGCAAAATCAATTGAACTACCCTGCTCGTTCGCAACCAGGCTAAACTATTTTGCGTACACCCTCGCAAAGGCCACTATGACCTTCATATTAGTAGGGCATTGTTTTTGGTACACCTTATTGTGGAAAAGAAGAAAATCCCTATATGCTTTAGGACGAACACTGCTGCACTTAATTCTATATACGAACGAATATCTAGGAGTTTAAAACACGACCAACCACTCCCTCTTAGATAGATCAGCCTCCTTTAAGGTTTTTGGATCCATTCCCATCAAACTAAGTCTATATTGATTGTGAAAGACTCCTTCATAAGGCACAACCTCCTTTTTTTTTGATACTCTAGTTTGGGAGCTTTCCATCACCTTGAACACATAATAAGCGATGTGGAGACAAGACATAGAGAAAAAACAAACCTATAGGTATAGAAAAAGGATGAACCACCAGTAGAAGAGGCTTCCATGTCGACTCTCCTCCACACTAGAGGGGTTTTTCCTTCTGCTTCTTGTTCTCTCTTGTACCTCCTTCCTCTTTTTGTTTAGTAGTCTTCTTTGGAGCTGGAGCTAGAGGTGGCTCTGGCTTCTCTTGCAAAAGCAGCTTTCTCTTTTCTGTTTTGGCAGTCTTCTTCAGAGCTAGAGGTGGAGGCGGCTCTAGCTTCTCTCAAACATGTTCTCTCTTGTGCTTCCTTTTCTCCCTGAAGTTGTGGAGCCCATGCTCGCCACTCCTTCCCTTCCTAGCCATGATGATCAGGCTGTGCAAGCACGTCACCCATTACAGAATTTGCACTTTTTGAGCTACTCATCACTAAGGCTCCCAATTGTCATTCAACTTCACTTGGATTCAGTTGAGAGCAAGTCCATGCAAGGCCATGCCTTGTTATGATTATTCATGTAGTGTTAAACATTATTTTATAAAATAAAAATATCAAATGAATATGATTCATTCTAAAATATGCGTGCTTTCAACTCATGCTATCTTGTCAATGCTAAAAAGCACAAAAAGCGTAGTAGATTAACGTGCTTCCACCGTTTTGCAAACTAAGTATACTTTTGAACTTTTTCTTAAAATGTACATATTGCTAGTTTAAAGGTGGGATTTTTTTTGCTTTTCATGTCAAATTAAAAAAATAAAAAAACCAGGTCAATGACAAGATCCAATGTTTTAAGAGCTACTAGTAATTCATGCATGACTATGAAATGCATAAGACATCCTTTACTTAGAATTACAAAAATATGCTTTATTTTCTACAATAAATTAAGAAATTTCATCTCAATCATTCTAGTTCATTCCAATATTTGAATTAGAGCATATTTTTTATGTTAAGATAAATAAGTATATGGAGTCCATACTCATAGAAGAGGTTTATTGAAACTAAAAATATCTCTAGAATTGGATAGTAACTAAACTATCTAAGTGGTCAAAGTTTAGAGAAGAAAGTAATACATTCATTTGGACCAAATGGTTTACTTTTGACGTAATGGTCAATATTTAGATGGTAGTAAGTGTTGTGTTTACGTTATTTGATCTAAGCCATTTTCTTACAAAAAATAAATTCTAAGTCATGAAAACAATGACAATTGTTATTCAAAAAATACTGATGTGAACTTGGATTCTAGAATCTGAAATTTCTTTACGGATTGATATTTTTGTCAATGGAGTGTAATTTCCATCCAAAAAAGGGGGAAAAGAAGTGGTCCAAAATTTGTGAAATCTCACTTTCATCCAATGAAACTTTCAATGCCAAAATTTCCAGCCGAATGGAAAAGAATTTCATCAAAAAAGTCCACCGATGGGAAAATTTACATCCCTCAGAAAATTTTCGTTGACAAAAATTATTCCCGTCATTGAAATCGGGATCCCTGAACTTTGATTTTGAATCCAAAATTCCATCGACCGAGGAAAAGTTCCCACTGAATGGACTAAGATTTTCATCGATGGATTGAAATTTCCATTGAACGGATTGAGAAATCCGTCAATGGATTCAAATTTTCATCAACGAAAAGCTTATTCCTTCAGCGGAAACTTTTCTTCCATCAATGGAATTTGAGATTCCAGTATCCACTTGGATTTTGGAATCGCAATTTTGATGATGGGGAAAATTTCTGTCGACGGAAAGTTTCCAATCAGCAAAATTTTTGACAAATTTTTTTTAGATTGGCGAGAAATTTTGGCACTGAAAGTTTCATTAGATGAAAGTGAGATTTTACACATTTTGGACCTCTTCTTTTCCCTCTTTTTTTGGATGAAAATTACACTCCATCGACAGAAATATCAATCTGTCACGAAATTTGTATTCCATAATCCAAATTCACGTCACAACGGCTTGATTGAAATAAAGTAAATTGACAAACTGAAAATCCTTACTATTTAGATTGAAATCAAACTATTTGATCCAAATAATATAAGATGATAAATATCTTTAGTTAATATTTAAATCTAAAAACACCTTTACATTCAACAAACCTCTTCTATGGCCATGAACTCCATATAGTTAACTACCTATGTTCATATTGAAATATTATTAAATTCAAGCATTGGATTAACACGATACAAAAAGAATGATTTTTTTAAAGACAATGCATTCCTATAGGTTTATGGATAGCACATTACATACAACATGGAGTTTGGAAACATATATTGGTACAAAACTTATACTTGAGGGCAATGTTATTACTTCTGTGGAAGTAATTGATATAAAACTCTTTCAACAAAAGTGCTAAAGAGAAAGCTGATTCGAAGATGCGTAAAAAGGAAAAAAATAAAAGAAAAGGTGGATTCATCAATGTGTAGAAATGTTTAAATTGCAAGCTATAGAAATTATTGTGTATGGATTTGAGTTAAAAAATTTTGGACAACTAAGCATCGAAAAACAATTGATATTTTAAAACAAAAGTCGAAGGACTTTCCCAGTTGAATAGAATAGTTTCTTCTCCTTCGTAATTTGTCATATTTTGTAACTTATAGGTTAGAACACTTTCTCTAATTCATAATATTGGATGTTTTTAGGCTTTAGAGTAAGATATAAGTAATGTTTTTTCCATAAAAGTAGCTATTTTAAAAAGATGCTTTTGACATAAAATTGTGCATTTTGTGTCCATGGTTTCAAAAAAAAGTACTGTTTTTCCTTTTTTTGAGTAAAGGAGTTGTGTTGTCGTTTGCATGATTTTGTTGTCATTTTTCCCTATTATTTGACTTGGAACTTAAGGAGTAGAGCTTCATTTCCCTTTGCTAGTTGGCATTAAGTACTTAACTTGCTTCAATAAAATGGTAGAATTGGTAGTTATACATGTTATTACTTGATTCATCCACAATCACATCTTTACCAATTGTAAGCTCTCTTGATAGGGTCCCAAAGATGATATGCTTTCCTTTCATCAATGTAATCAAGTAGAAGACAATTCTAATATTTGGCATTAAGTGTTCTTCTTAATGCATTCAAAACATGTACATATAGAGTTGAACCAAATATCTTGAGGTGACTACTCTAGTGCTTTCTTTAATCAAATCCTCTTTCAAAGTCATACTGTACAAAATAATAATAGGACTTCTATTCAAGAGATGTATCGTTGTATTATAATATTGTATCACATGCTTATAATCGACATGATTCAACCATGCATATGGAGCTGAACCAAATTTCCTAAGGTAAATTCTAGGGTTCTTCTAATAAAAAGCCTCTTTTGGAGTCATGTTATGCACACAAAAAGCACGACTTTGGGATATTTTTATAGAATATTTTTTGTAGCATCTTTTGCCTTTTTTCATCTTTGAATGCAAGAGTAGTTGGTGGATCCATTCCCATATCCATGAGGACATAAAATTGCAAGTTACCTTTAGGGCTTATAAGTCATTCTTGTTCTAAGGCACACACAACACTTCTAGGCTATGGGAATGAAGCCTGAGGAGGTCAAGAAACTCCACCAATATAAGGGCTTTATAGGGAGGTGACATATCAAGATCAAATCTTGAATCCCACACTTAAAATGACATTGGTTGATACTAATATTCTGAGTGCCATTTTTAACTACATCTTAGCCATTTCCAATTCTTGGAAGAGAAAGACCATCAATCCATCCTCATGAAGTGGATGTTTACTACATCAAGCCCTTTCTTTATCCCAATTGTTCTAACTTTCCCTTTGAGAAAGGAATCTAGGGGGCAAGTTTTGTGTATGTACCCTACCACCGCACCCCCACTGCATGCATGCACAGCCACTTCAGCATTTCATTGAGAAGAACTATATGAACTTTTTGTGGTTGATATGGCATGGGTCTAACTTGATTAGCTTCTTGAATAAATTGATTCGGTTGCAATGGTGGAGCTGGTAGAGCTAGCTGTTGCGGCCTTGGTTGATAGGTCTGAGTTTGTGCTGGCGGCAACATCCTTGGGTATCTGCACTGGGTTGTCTCGTGGTTTCCCCACCTATTGCAGTGTCCACATCACAAGGCTGGTGGTCTTGCTCTCAACCTTGGGCACTCGTTCGAGGGATGATTTCCCAAGCATACACTGCACCATACCATGTCTCTTCTAGGGTACAAGTGTGCATTCCCTTGGGTATCTCGATGAGCTACACTTTTCGATTGAGGGTTCAGTCTTGTGACTATTAAGTCTGCAAGCTCATCTATATTCAAATCCTTGGCTTCCTTGGATGAATCCTTACAAACCCTAGATGAACTCGCGTCAGAATCCTTGGATCCCACGATTGAGGGTACCGATGTATTAACAGTTTCGTCGCCCTCTCTCATGTTATCCCCCAACCTGATCGCTTCTTTACTGCATGTCTCAAAAGATGTTATATTCAAGACTGTGAGTTGATCATGCAGTTTAGAACTTCTCAACCCCAATAAAAATCGAGGCAAGAGCTGTTCATCGTTGAGCCTTTCATGAGGCTCACACCTTGCGTTCAAATGTTTGATTCTAGCAATGTAATCTCGCAAGGAGTCTTTACCTGTTTGACTTGGTTTAACTGATTTATAGGGCTCCACTTCGGACCTTTTGGAGAGTACTCCAAAATGAACGACCCTCTTAATGTTTCCCACGTATCCTTCTCCTCGTTTTTAAGCGCTCTATACCAAGCGCCTGCCTTGCCATCCAACTGAATTCCAAAGGCTCCAATCTTATCGCCATCGAAGACATCTCCGAACGCGACACATACTTGTTCGAATCGTTCCACATACGTGATTGGATCACCTTCTCCATGAAATTTTGTGATTAGCTTGGCAATGGTAATGGATCTATTCCTAGACCCATGATTTTCTCTAGCTGCAAGAAATGCAGCTGGCGCTGGCGCCCCCTTCCTATTGCTTGTACTAACGTTCTAAGCGCATCATCCGACAAAACCGTCTGATGAATAGGAGATGGCTGTTGATATGGCATTTGTGGTGGATTTGGATATGGATGTGTTGGTTGTGGGGGATTGTAGGCTTGTTGGGTTTGGACCGGTCTTGGATACTGTCTCATGTGAGGATCCACAAAATAAGATGTACTTGGTGTTTCATGCGGTGGATTCACCGTTGGATGAGTTTGCGTGAATGTTGATCCTATTGACACCGGGTTAAACCTAGGTGTCGGCCCTTGATAAGCCATGGTTGTGATTGGTGGTCGTGCTATTGGAGGTCCATCTTGAAAGTATGGCACAAGTCTCGGTGGTTGAGGCATTCTCTCGACATTTGCCTTCATCTGTTGTGTGTTCATGTATGATCTGTAACTCCCTTGAGGGTCGGATGGTCCTGCTTCCGAATCAAACCGAAAGACCGGTCCACCTTCAGCATGTAAGTTCTGAGAATGTAGATCATTTGCGAGGGGTGGTGTCATCACCCTTGCCGTGTGTTCCGTAACGACAGGAAGTCCTGAAGTCACTGTGTTTGTGCGAGCCAACAAATTAATGTCATCTGTGTTCTCAAAAGGTTGAGCTCGTGGGTTAAACCTTCCAAGGAAATTGGTGATTCCTTCATAGATCCTATTGGAGGTTGACTATGTTGGGGACTGAGTCCTTGTGTTTCGAGCAATGGATACTTGTATCTCATTCTGATTGGACATGTTGTCCTCCATGCTCATAGTCTCGTCTGTGCTTGATTTGTATTCAAACAATGGTCCTAGCACAGATGATGTGTTGTTCAATGAAGATCTTTCCCTAGCGGTTACACTTGAGCCCAAAATGGCCTCTAAGTCAACGTTCGAAACACTATCTTCTTGAACAACTTCAGGTCCTAAGGTACGTCCGGACCTAAGGTGCATGTATGTAACTGAGGTTCAGGTTAGATTTGAGTTTTGCTGTCAATGTGTTCAGGCTGTCACAGTCAAACTATGCAGTTCTGGTGAAGGAAATTAATGCAGCGCGCTGCAATAATTATTGCAGCACCCTGACTTTTCTGAGCCCTTCACTCTCCCTGACTGGTCAATGCACTTTTGCTCTGGAAATGTTCACTGGTGATGGTCTGTTGGATGCTGACTGATGCACTAAATTAATGCAACGCGCTGCAAAAAATTAATGCAGCGCCCTGTTCAGTTTGACTCCTGGCACTGTACTGAGTGATCAATTCACTTCTGGTTGGCAATGTTGGATATGATGCACTTTTTTCAGACAACTGATGAAGCAAATTAATGCAACGTGCTGCATTAATTATTGCAGCGCCTTGGATTTTTTCACTCTGTTGACTTTCTGGGTTGGCTTTGACCTTGAACACTTAATGAAAACACTTACAGACTCTAAGGATTGGTCAGTTCACTTAGTCACGTTGCAATAATTATTGCAACGCCGGTGCAATAACAGACTGACTGACAGGTTGGTGGTTAATTAAGTGTTTAAAGATTCATGTTCAGTGAATCAAGGCTAATTTTGAAAAAAGTTGACTATAATTAATGCAGCGCCGATGTCTCCTTCCTGCCACTACTGATGGAGTAGATCCCCAACTCTACTACCAATCCATCCTTGTACCCGCTCCTGTGTCTGTGAATGGATGTTCTCCCAAACGTTGTCGTTTGGCCACTATTCTGTCCCATCACTGAGAACCGTGAAGGAGTAGCTCGGACGATCTTGTGGAGAGAGGGCTGAAATCTTTCCCTCCCCCCCCTTACAAAGGAAGAAGATACTAATGTCCAAACAAGCTAGAAATGAGCCAATGCCTGCTGCATCCAAATAATCCAAAGGTCCTACACGGTAGAAATCCATAGGGCAGCGCTCTTGGGGCCATTTGTGGAAGTGGAGTCACCGATAAGGAAGAACTAGAGCTACTTGGCTGAGGGATGCTAACAACCTGCAGAGCAAGTAGTGGGCTGGTCACCTAAGGTATATCCTAGTGTCCCTCCTTCCCTGCCTGGGTGCTAGCTGTTGATGTCCCAAGTGACATGCTCTAAGCTACCATAGTCCCTGAAATAGCAACCGGGGGGGGAGGAGGGAGAATCTCTTGCTGAGAAGCTTGTAGGTCTTGCTCCTTCTGCATCTGCTGCTCCCTACCGTCAACCTCTACCATCCCTGTGCTCTTGGGTGGTGCATCCTCCTTGAGGCTCTTGCTCTATTTTATTTTTCTTTCTTTTCTTTTTATCTTCCACTTTCCTCCAACCTTCTGCCCCTGGTGGGGCTGTCGCCTAACAGGCTGCTCCCTGTGCTAGCAGCCTGGGCTATCTAGGGGTAGGGGGAGGCTCTGGCTTGGTGAAGTGGGGGCACATTCATGCCTAATGGCCAAATCCATGGCATCTCAAGCACTGATCTGGGAGACCTATGACTAATAGACTCTACATGATTATCCTGGCATCTATCATGATCTCCAACTCTAAGGGCAGACTAGAAGGATCTAAAACTGCCACTCTGACTTGGGAAACACCCAAAGCAACCACTGCATCTACGAATGACCCATCAAAGCATGCCCCAAGATCTCGGACAATGGGTCGAAGCTCCACTGCTAGGCTTGGGAACTAAAGAGTAACAAGGTGGTGAGGTATATGGAATCAGGTGTCCAAGTGTGAGGCACTGAAGCCCCTATACCATGGGATGAGGGTGATGATCCTACCGTCCATTGCAATCGGTGAACTGACTATCAGGGTGCTCATGGATCTTGGATTAGAGAGAGCCTAAGCCAAAAGATACCTCTACCCATGAGGCCGACATCTTCTATGTGACTATCCTCTAGAATCAGGGTGGGCTAGAGCCAGTCGCAAATACCTACTCGTGAGGAGGTATACCCTATGACATGCCCCATACATCGAGGTATTGGCGAAGTTTGTAGTGGCCCTCCACACCACGGTGGTCTACTGCTCTGTCAAAATAACTCAATAGGATTTGGATGAAGGGGGGTCCTATCGAGCCACCACTTCGAGGCTAGAAGCCATCATATCGAAGGGGACTAACTGAAAGCTCACGCACGAAGGTGAAAGGGTTGAAATCGCGAAGAGAAAGGATGAGATGAAGATGGCTCAACTAGGGGTGTGGAGGAAAGAGGAGCCCACAGACCCCTGCTTGCCTACTCTTGCAAGACCAGCACATGAACCCTCTTGCGAGGCCAGCACACGAGGTTCCTAGAGGTCCAATGCGACGTGGAGGAGAGGTTCTAGATTGCAGGCAGAAGCTAAGCAGGCCGACAATCTGTTCTGCTGTGTCGCGGGCAGAGTGAATAGGGTGTGGTGGCTAACAGGCAGGGGCAGGCAGATGTAGGTAATGGGAGGGGTTAGGAGTGGAGCCGTGGGAGCAGATTAGCCACAAAGAGAACCAGCCCACAAATGCTGCTCGAAGCAGCACACAGAAAACCCAAGGGGTCAACGAACTGCAGGGACAGCAAAGGAGCTCGCAGCAGGCACTCATGTATGGGGCCTTCCAGCCAGGTCACGTGGCGAGAAGGACGGGCGAAAGGAGGGGGGGTGAGCAGCATACGAAGAGGTGGGTGTATGGAGCTCGCGAGGGGGGGCAGCCCGAGGGGAAGGAGGGAGGTAGTGTGAAGGAGATGGGGAGCCGGAGCTCCCAGCAGTGCAGCGTAATCCGTGTTGCATCAAATGTTCCTCTGATTACTTTCAAGTTGCAAAACTATGAAGCTCTTTATTTTATAGAGACTGGGAAAAAAACTTTAAGCCAACCAACTTCATGGTCTGCTCACTAATAACATTGATGGCCGTACCACAATCAACATACATATTTCTGATCGGTATGCCATTTATGGAAGCTATCACTAATGGAGCTTGATCATTCACATCGATGCTAACATGCTTGGCATCAGTTGCTCCCTTCTTTTTACCCAACATATGTGAGCTGGCAAACTACAATTGACACAGGGATTTTGAATTCAAATTCCTATAAAGAACACACAAAGAAAGCTAATTACAGGCCCTGGGGCAAAGAAAACCTTGTACGCCACTCGGATTGTACCCTTCAACACTCGAAGCAGTAGTATAACATTTTTTCATAGCCTTATGAACTCCTTTGCATGAAATGGATTTTCCAAGCTGCTCTAAGTTGCTCAGCAACATCCAAACCAGTAGACTACTTGTAATGACCCGAAGGTCAACCCTCCCATTACCTTCAACACTTGACAGGGTCAGTCAACAGTCCTCCCAATAGAACATAAGATTGAGGCTTCAGTATGCACAAGGTTGTTGGTCAACTCCCTTGAACCAACTCCCTGAAAAATTAAGCATCTTGCCATTTTGCCACTTAATTCCCACCAAATACCAATACTTCCATCCTTCTTTGCTTTTCCCCCAAGTATTTCCTGCATCTGCAGCAGACAAATGTATAAGCAGAAGTTCACAATATCAAACTCTCCCAACGTAACAACATGGTCATCATGTTTCTCTCCGTCAACACGCGGGTGTTTCCAACAACACTTCTCCAGCATGCATATTAATCTGTGTATCTGCCTTGCTTCCTAAAAATGACGGTTTCTTTTTTCCGCCAGTCTATCAAACTAGACCACATAAGTCAACTTCGACGGATGACTGATCGTCTTGAACAATCAACAAGCACAAGGAACAGACTATGCCAGATGCTAATATCCACTCTATTCCATCTGCCTGCCACATGTAAGAGTGCCGGATATTGTTGTTGCAATACAAACAACAGAAAAGGAGAGTGCAGGGAGTAATATATTGTTTGTATATTGGTTAGTACCAAAGAATGCAATTCTGACATGATTACTGATGATACACCATCCGTTTAGTTCCTCAAACCCATCCAATTCATCACAAACAAATCAAGCTCCCTAGCAACCACACTGCCTCCCAAAAGAGCGGCTGCGACCTGTATGTCACACCTGGATAGAGATCTTGAACGCATGACGATACCCCTCAGAAACACCAGTTACCAATAACGGATATTTACGTGCAGAGACCCCACACGAACATCATGCATATCTTCATCCCCAATTGCCATCCTTCCTTGCAGCCACAGAAAGCACCGGTGTCACTAGTCTTGATCATCTCTTCCTTATACATAGAACCTTTGTTTGACTCCCATTAGCAATGAGCTTCGTCAAACTGTGATCACATAATCCCACGCTCTTCTCCCCGGGATCAATACCCGACGTCTCCACCAAATGAAATGATCATATATTAATTATGTGTTTATGCTTGTTGATCAATGGAACTCACAAAAGGGTGAAGGAGGAGAAGCGCACATGTATGCACATGAAAGCCATTTCAGCCTGCTTATTACTTTCCTACTCACCAAACTGTACAACCAGCTCCCCTCTCAATCCTTCTCCCTTTTGTACGTGATCTCTAAAGCCATTCTAGAGATTCACATGGTCAAAGGTCCACCTCACACCCGTTTTATACATATCTATCCCTCTTATCACCTACATGAAATCATGGACTAACACGTAAAAAGTAAGTTCACGCAACTTCCTCCTTATAGCCTAAATTCCCGCAAAATCGGGACCATCCCGAAGCCCAGGCAAGGTGGGGTTGACAAAGCACATTCTTTGTTGCAAAATTGGAAATTTTATCTATCAATGGTTGGTCCCCACTTTACGCAACTTCCTCCTTATAGCCTAAATTCCCGCAAAATCGGGACCATCCCGACTTTGGAAAACCTTTCTCTAAAAGGTGTTCATTAGCTCATTAAGAAATCACTAATGTGTAACAAGAAAACCCCTCTAGGACTGCCAAATCTCTATGTCTCAATTGGTGCTTGCATAGGCCCACTTGAGTTAGTGAAGCTACTCTATCCTCCATATGGGTCTGCCATAGGTACAATAGTATACTTACTAACATCAATGGGCAAGCTATCCACCATTTGGTATTGAACATATATTTGGAGTATCATTGTTCTTTGTTTCCATGGTGTTCAAAAAAAAATCTAGTTAAGGTGTTTTAATCTTGGCTAAATTGTCTTAAAGTTTTGTGAGAGAGGGCGAATCATTTGATTGAGTGTAGAATTTGTATTCATTAGGTCATCTTAGTTTGCTTTAAAGCAGTCCAAAGTTTCCCTCTTTTCTCTTATCAACAAAACCTCGAACTTCGAACTCCATAATTACAATTTCCATAGTCTCTACACATCCAAGCAATGAACTTGAGCACAACCGATCCATAGCTCCAAAACTGCCATTGCTGCCTCCTAGACTGTCAACTGATAAGGGTCAAAGGCAACCTATCACCCATCCTCCCACATGCCCTCTCTGGATATGAGCTCATGGGAGGGTGAACTTGCCCTCAAAGGGATAGCAGCTTCTATGGTAACACATGCGCAACAGCTCGACTTACAATCAGTTGACGAGTCATCATCCTTCTTGGACTTGCAATCACTTGCCAAGTGACCTTGTTTCTTGCACTTGTAACACCTGCTTCTGCTCTTCTTTGGTTTCTCCATGCTAGTATACATCTTATCACTACAAGGTGGACTGCTTCTTTTAGTAACTGACAACTTGCCTTGGGACAAGGGAAGGGACTCCTTGAGCAACATGGAGCTTAGGTCATCAAAATTCAACCGCTTACTTGTGACCTAACACCTCAATGCTCAGGAGACCATACCATAATCAAGGTGGGAGCTTCATGATAATCAATGCCAGCTTGAAAGAAGTCAAAGCCGTTCCCGTCGACAATAGCTAGCCATGAAATAACCATAAAAAAGGGTTGCATTGTACTTCCACTTGGAAACTCAAGATTGAACAGTTGCCCAATGAGTGTAACTTCCCTCATCACAGAGTGCCATGCATAAAGGTCCTCTGCTGCACATTGGTTAAAGTCTGCACAGTCCAAGAGAGCTGATGGTGTGGACCAAGACTGAGTGGGCCTTCGAGTCTCGTTCCTCCCATTCTTGGACCTCCTCTTAATCTGTAGTCCATCTCTTCGGGTTTTCAAGATACTTCAGTTTCTTTTCAAAGCTTTGAACAAGTTCCCAAAGGACTTTGTTAATGAACCAAATGTAAATTGCACATTCCAATGAGCATTATTAGCCATGTTTAGTTTGTGCTCTCTGTTGGTGCATAAAGGATCTATCGAAAAACAACCTTGCGAAAATGTGGATCTATAAAACACTGAACCAACAAACCTCTGCCTAGAAAAGCTTGGATAAATAGCATGGGTGAAGATGGAGCCAACCACATGTGATGAAGGAAAGGGGGGAGTGGCTTTTGATGAAGCTATACACTATCAATACTCCAAGCGACTTAGGACAAATTATAAAATAGAAAAATACCCAAATTTTGCAGCAAGAATACTTTGACCAACCAGAGATCAAATGCCAACTGAACCAGCCAACAAATCGCAGCAGAAAAACAACTAAAATTTACCTACAAACCTTCCAAAAGTATGCAAAAAGGCCCCCCGGCGCGTTTTGGGGGGGATATTGATACCAAATGGTCTGCCAAGTGATTCTTTCAGAGAACCAAGACAAACTTTTCCTCAATGTTGAGCGACTTGAAGTGCAACTTATGCACGCCTTGCCAACATAAAAACAATGTGAATACACCACAAACTATTGCTTGACACCTCCATAAAACCTACCGACAAAATTTTTTCCACTAGATCCGGGTGCCAACAATGGATCTACCCAAAAACCTTCACAAAAGCATCTTGCAAGAATGTAAAAGGGGAGAAAGAGGTATGTGACCTAGTGGGCAAGAGAAAATCACAAATCTTTCTTCATAAAATAGACTTCTATTAAGTAAGAAAGACCAAAGTAGAAGAAGGGTGAACCTAGGAACCATCCAAAGCCTCAATGCATCTTGCTTTCCAAATGTGCCAAGTTGTGAGGCTAGCTATAATCTCCCAGGAGGTGTCCACTGAATCCCTTGCCCTCCTAAAGGGTGCAGTGGGACAACATTTAAAGGGCAAACCTATACAACCTGCCATGTACAGAAAGAGCCCAAGAGAGGTCATGCCTCTCATAAAATAATTGAGGTCTTGAGAGAGAAAGCCAGGCAATAGAACCCCATGTCATAAAGCAAGGGCACCATTTGAAAGAGCAAAATAACATGGCCAACCTTTTTCAAATAATCCTAGCATGCCTGCACTCCGATAAACAATGCTGAATAGTTTCCACTGCAGTCAAACATAAAGGGCATGTAGCATCTACACCTGATCTAGACCTCCAAAGGTTTGCTGCAATTCCACCATTGATTGAAAGCCAAAAAAACATACCGACTTTCCTATTCCTTAGAGACTTCCAAAGCCTCCTCCAAAAATATTTCCGAAGGTCCTCAAAAATCTGAAAATTCTCCCAATGAGGAGTTCTAGAAGGTCCCCAATCCAACTTGGAGAGCTGAAATCTTTTGGCATTGGCCATGGTGTACCTGAAGCACATCATAGACTTTTCATTGTTATCTACATCAATCCATCTCCATCCCCTGGATCCCATTGTAAAAATCTTATGGGGGTACCCCCATAAAGCCAAAGCCTCCATGAACCTAGGGCAATAAGAAGGGGGTCAGGGTCTATGTACCACTTTGACTCAAGACCATGCTCAACAAGGCCTATAATCCTGACCAGCTAAAAAGGAAAATCCAAAAGTGCATCTTGTGAAGATTTGAGTAGCCTGCCACTAGTCTGCACACCAAACACCAAGCTATTCCCTTGTGAACAAAGAGCAATAACCTACAAGGGAACACTCGTGCCTGAGAAGGAACCCATCCAGGGATGAGAAGAGGGAGGAAGGACAATCCTCAGGGATAGCCCTCTCTATCTGCTGAATTCTCCTAGCACTCCCTTTGAGATGATTGACAACTTGAGATTTACACTCTTCAGAAAGTTCCATAAAGGACATCCAAGACCCCATTGTGAAGGCAAGTCCTCTTTCCTAGTCAGAAAGTAGATTGAGTTAGCCTGCCACTAGTCTGCACACCAAACACCAAGCTATTCCCTTGTGAACAAAGAGCAATAACCTACAAGGGAACACTCGTGCCTGAGAAGGAACCCATCCAGGGATGAGAAGAGGGAGGAAGGACAATCCTCAGGGATAGCCCTCTCTATCTGCTGAATTCTCCTAGCACTCCCTTTGAGATGATTGACAACTTGAGATTTACACTCTTCAGAAAGTTCCATAAAGGACATCCAAGACCCCATTGTGAAGGCAAGTCCTCTTTCCTAGTCAGAAAGTAGATTGAGTTTGCTACAGAGGACACTATCATCAAAAGTATCCTAACTTGCCACAATGATTGCAATTCTTATCGAACTTCCCAAATGAAGAGCCCCCTCTATCAAGAGACTTGGGACGTGAAGAACTAGGACTTTTGCCTTTAGATTGTGGATGATTGGTTGGTTTCTTGCCGGGTAAGGCTTTGGATCTTGGGTTGGAATTTTGAAGGAACAACTCTTCTTGGTTCAACACCATTGGGACAAGCTTCTCCCATGTAATAGCATTCATCCTTTCAATGATCAACAAAGAGGAATAAAAAGTGAACTACTTATCTGAGAGGTGAGATAGAAGCATAATTGCCATGTCCTTAGAAGAGATAGCTTTGCCAGCTTGGAGGATTTCTTATTGAAGAGCTTGCATCTTGGGCCTGCATGTCTTAAGATGAAGTTGATGCAAGTAAAGCTCCAAGGCAAGCCTTTTCATGGGCATAACATGATCATAGAGGAAGGAAAGATGTTACCATATACCATCGCGTGGAAGAAAGCTCATCATCAGGATCAAGATGAGGAACCTTCTAAGAGCTCTCCTCGTCAAGGTCATAAGACTCTAGGACTGACTGCATCATCACCTTCTAGATTCCATAGTTGATACCATCCAGCTTGCAATCCTAAGGGAAGGTAGGAAGGGTGAGAATACTCGTGAGCTTGTCCTCAGAGAGAAACTCGAGAAAGAAGTTGAAAGCACTAGACTAATCATCAAAAAAGAAATCGAAAGCATCACACTTGGAGGTTTCACCTTCTTTCGCCATGAAGAGAATAGAAGAGAAAGAGAGAGTGGGAAAAGAAGAAGAGGCTACCGATAAAAGAAACCTAGGAGTGCCTGAACAAGATCTGTTGTAAATCGGCTCGATAGGGAGTGGACGGAGGGGGCATTGCAATGTCTTCGTATCGCAATAGCAACAAGAGCTGGAGCCAAGGAGCCAACAGAAAACTATCAAGTAAATCTTGGATAAAGGCACATGGGTGAAGATAGTAGGAGCCAACCCGATACATGATGAAGGAAGGGGAGGAGTGGCTCTTGATGAAGCAATAGGTTGTCCATAGCCCGAGTGACTTGGTCACAAAAAAAACCTATAAATTTCTTGCCAACTAAGAGACGCAAAGAGATGGCCTGCTGAGCAAGAGAACCGAGAGCTAGATCTGAGCAGATGGAAGAGAGATCAAGGCTGCCAACAAAGAGAAAGCAACGACGCTGAATGTACTAGTAACCATAGAGTTAAAAGAGGAAATCTCACACATATTCCTGTGTCAGGGAGCAATGTGGCACATTTACTGAATAATAGTTCACACTAGTAAATTTTTGAGAACCTAGGATTGGTCCTTGTTTTCGCATTTCACTACCCATGGGATGATGTGGCATTTTAGTCCACAACCATGGTTCTTTGTTCATATTGATGAGCTTTGGGAAAGAGTACTTACTATCCCACCAGTTGTATGCTTAGTTATGAATTGAATATATTATCATTTTTAAAACAAAAAACCCAGGATAATGTTAGACAAAGGAACATCAGAAAAGCATTACATGGCAAGGCATAAAAAAAGGGCACAAAGGGGGCAGCAAATATTCCCATACAAAAAACCAAAGGCCACTACCAAACTTGGCCAATCAGCCAGCCTGTGGATATATGTAGTCGTCTCCAGTTTGTCTCATCTACATAGAGGCACAGAAGTGGCCCCCACAAAAGTATGCATACATTTGTACGTATACAAAAGTAAGCATACAATTGTGTGAAAAAAAGCCTGCCAAGCTGGCTAGCCCAACATGTCATGAACAGCTGATCCTGGGTTCAAATCACATAAATTTGTTTTAGACATATGTATGTGTACTTATGTACACACATACTTTTGTCATGTAGTGACTTTGTGACCCGCCAGCTAGAATAGGACAAAGCTGAGACAACTAGATTTATCCTCAGCCAATCAGCTGTCTAAATTGACTGATTGTAGTGACTTTGTGGCCCTCCAGCTAGAATAGGACAAAGCTGAGACAACTAGATTTATCCTCAGCCAATCAGCTGTCTAAAGTGACTGACTGACCATACAAAAAAATAAAGGTTACTACCAAATTTGGCCAATCAACCGTCTAAGGTCGCCAACCTAAAAAAGTTGACTTGGGCCAGCCTAAGTAGTTCTATAGCATATATCAATCAGGAAAGTTTGGGGCTGATCTGGCCAACCCTCTACCAGCCCTGGTCAACCTATATAAACCATCTCTCCCTCCTCTTTTGGGCATTCAGCCATTTGCACCAAACACCTCCAATGCTGTGCCACCTCATCCACCGCTTCTGCAGATCTCCATCATTGCCTCCTCTCCCTCCTCTTTTGGGCATTCAGCCATTTGCACCTAACACCTCTAATGCTGTGCCACCTCATCCACCACTTCTGCAGATCTGCATCATAGCCTACATATACTGCAGCAAGCTTCTGTTCCCATTGACACCTAGTTGAAGCATTATCAGATCTCAGTTTTCATTGCCACATTTGGGCAAGATTCTTACACAGCAGCAGCACACATACCACAGGAACATTGAATTGGCATTCATTTGCAGCATTCTTTTGTTGTTATCTCACACATCATTAGCCCATGTACAGCAATAGCCTCAGTTGTTGTGCCCACAAAGTTCCATCTTTGTAGCTCTTGGATTCACATTGTGGTAAAGGTCAATGGCTGGAGTTCTTTACCCACTTTGGGCATGTATCTAACATAGATATACTATTCATTGGTATTTCATTTCACTTTTAGACTGTTCCACATTCTGTCCATTTCTCCAAAGGGAAGAGCAGATAGTTCTCCATCTTGAAGGAGGAGCCCTCAATGGGTATCCAGGACCCAATCTGGAGTTCATCTCACATCATCTATCCGCCTTTCTTACACTCTTTTCCTTTTCGTGGGATCCTCCATGGGTATCTAGGATGCAATCTGGTGTTTCTCACATTGTCTTTCTACCTTTCCTACACTTTTCGTGGATTGCATTGGATGGCCCAACACAATTGAGTGTGTTGCAGACAACGCAGAAGGCGAACTCAGTCACAGGAACAGAGAAGGAGATCACAGTTGAGTTTTTTGCAGAACATTTTTTGTTGGCAAATACAGGGGAGACTACTTGGGACAAAGCAACAGACGATGTTATGCAAGCAGAATTTGGGAGATCTGAAACAACAAAGGGATATTATGTTTTGAAGAATGCTGCTAAGGTTTAGAGAAGGTCTTGATCGTGTATCATACGATCTACCCATTGCTAAGTGTTTCCCACAACATCCCCACCGCTTGCTAAGCATTAATGAAACCAAATATGACAAACCCTCACGTTTCTCACCTAGACATCTCACCCACATTCAAACATCCCATCTTTCACTGTGGACTTGGTCTTGGTCTTCAGCTTCCCATCCTTCCACCTCACCCTAAAGGTCATCAAGTCTTACCTTCTCAAGTTTTGCCACATTACAGCACTCACCCTTGTCCTCCACAATTGCACTTTTCCTAGCTTTTACTCTTAACACCACACCCTTCACCTAGATGTAGACTTATAGACTTCTCATCCTCACCCTAGACCTGGGCTTCAACTTTAACTGTCTCAAGTTTTGTTTCTATGACCTTGGAGATCTACTCCAACTCTAACATCCTTGAAACATTCACCTCTAACCCTCTTAACAAAAACGGTACATTCTCACCTCGAAGTTGAGCTTATCATCCTTCCCCCTCACCTTGGAGGTCTACCCCAACTCTGACCTCCTTGAAACATTTGCAATTGTTAGTGTTCCTACATTCTACAACTTTGCATATATCTTTTGACTTGTTAAACGCGTGGACATCCAAGATAAATAAAATCCAAAGACTCTGCATCCACACCAAAATGTCTTATGAGACAGACGTTAGAATGTTCAGAAATCAGAAAACAAGTCAAACTACTCAAGCGATCACAGTAAAGGAAAAGACGACCTTGGCGACAGCTGAACATGCAAAAGTACTGAAATAGCTATTTTTTGTGTTTGAACAAGCCTTGGGTGATTGATATTGATGGAAGTGTAGCTGGTCGCAGCCTTGTTTTCTGAGAGTAACGTTCACGGCCCAAATCTAAGATAGCTTATCTGTCCCTAATGGCCAGCGTTCCGAACTTGTGCACCAGCATTGCAACTCTTCTAATCTTCTTGACACTCATCCCCCCGCAAACCTCCGATTCTAGATGTGCAATCAACGCGGAGAAGTCTGTCTCACCACACATCACCATAAAACGCCCATTAGTTATGCCTTTATTTTGAGGATTTTGAAAGAAACTAACGTCGGCTTGGGTATCACGCTCACCTCTGAACGTCTTCAGGCATTTGTGGCATCGGAATTCCGAGCTTTCGTGAACACTGGAGTTCAGATGCTGATTAAGGCTCTGCAAGAACTGAAAACACCTTGAACACAGGGGACATACATAGTCTTCACCATCGAAAGTTGCTTCCGTTGCAACGATATTTGTTCGCAACGGTACGTCTTCCCTGCAAGACAGCGACAGTCGCGAGCTTGAGGCTGACAGATTAGCTTAGGACCCAGCACAGTACACAGATTCAAGCACATACCTGCCACTATCACGCCAGCCTATGCGAGGAACTGTCAAGAGATTCCCCTTGCCAGAAATCTCCTCCCAACGTCGGACAGACTGCACTATTTGTTTATGGGTAACGTTAACGCATTTACCATTCTCTACCTGAACAAGCGGACAATCCTTAGCAAAACGATTCGTTACCAGAACAAGCCGACAATATTTAGCAAAACAATGAAGGCAAGCAATGCACGCAAACACAATGAACAAATGCAACAGCAACGACGAACATGTTTAGTGAGGGCGGAAGCGGATACGAAAGAGGAGGAGCAACGAGGGCAACGGATATCTTTGGGTTGGTGGATGCTAGAGGCGAGGTGGTTACGAAGAGCGTTAGCATCAATAAAATCACGGCGGCAATCGGAGCAGTAATTGTGTCTGGAAGAATTTTGGAGATGAGAGTGCAGGGCTTGGTAAGACGTGAAGCAGCGATCGCACGAGTCGCACTCGTAGTCATCAGACGTCGACGAGGAACACATCCAGACTACCACGCTGAATTGATAAAGCAGTCTTTTTTATAGGACCGCGGCAATGACACCTACTCCACTCGTAAACATCACGCCTCGCCTTTACTCTTCATTATTCCTGCCTGCATTCATCGTCATTTGTAGTTTTACTTAAGTACTCTTCATTCCCTGTGACTCTTCCATGTTCTCAAGACGTATCATATCATACTATATATCATATAGCATATAGCACTACTTGGTATGTATATTCATTGTTGGCATGCAAGTGGCTATTTCACGGCCACACATAGCAATAGGGGAGCCACCGAGGATGCCCCTCCTCTTGGGCACCTTCGGATGTACACATGCGACGCAACATGTCCATAGGACCGACGCAAGTGATCGGCAAGTGGGGGAAAGTGGCACATATGTGGCATACACATCGCGCCTTTCATCCTCTTCACTTAAAGGTGCCTTCAAGATTCCAAATGTGTAAATGTAACCACACTTAACCACTTGAAAAACAATGATATTATAAATAGTTGAAGCAATTGTATTGAATATTGCAACTGCCAAAAACAATTACAAAAGCCAAGTCACGATGCAGCGTCGACTTAGATTGAGCTCTCTATCACCCAGCCAAATCTCGAGAACCCAGTCTTCTGCTCATAAAGGCAGACTTGAGTATTCTTGGCCTCACACATGCAAGCTACTACTACCTCACACATTAACTTCCTAAAGCTACTACAATGCAATCACATAATGCACAATACAATTCTATCTCTTCTCTTCTATTCACTTTGCTTCCTAGTTAGTATGATTTGAGCGGTTGCAACCTTATTTGTACCACACTTCTACCTCTTGCCTACTTCCTGAGGTTGTCCATTGGGACATAGCCACTAAATCCTCTTGGTCTTGACTCTTAACTCATCGATCTTGCTTCATTGCTATCTCTTATTTGCTTGCTTAACTGACTTCTATCCTTTAGTTGTTCCATTGTCCTGCTTATCACACTCATTCCTTGGTATCTCAAATGCTATCATGCCACTCGCACTTAACTACCCAATCTCTGTGTGTCCTTGGTGTGCTTGGTCACATGCCTTGTTCACATTTCGCCTCGAAATGTACTTGGTTCCATGTCCTGGTGGGGAATATTAGATAGAGAAATCTAGATCAAAACGTTATGTCATCCCAACCAATCTTACTTTTGATTTTGAAGTTTCTATAGCTTTTGTAGATTGAGATTCTTTGACCGCACAGCTATTTACTATCAACGATACTCCTAGCAGCCATTCTTCAAATGAACGTGGCCAAGTAGATTTTTGCTTTGGCCTTTTCCAACACATGGGCAAAGGAGGAATGTCCATGGGAACGACATGCTATTATGAGGCAAGTTCATCCTCTAGCAACATTGTCTAAAGATGGGGGATACCTTGGATCACCCTAGGGGATGGACAAGGATGGAGCTCAATGGTGTCCACTACCCCGAAGCTTGAACTTTCTCCTTCCACATTCCATTGATTGGTTGGAGACAAGTTGTGTGGGTCTCTCTAAGCATCTTCAATTGGCATTCTTTCATCAATCTCGATGGGTCTAGTAAAAGTGGAGGGCAATTACACACTTGACATTGCACTTTATAGGAAGCAATAGACTCAATGGTAGTGTTCCGCAACAAGTGCTCCAAATATCTTAGCATATTGGTGTAGTAACCTGGTGGGGTCTCGACATTAGGCTTTGGTATCTCCTATGTTCTTGACACAATATGTTGTTGTTCAAGTGCACACTCTATCCATTGCCTTTGTGCTTGAGCCCATATTACCTCATGAAATTCTTGATGAGCCTTTCCTAAAGTACTATGCCCAAAGGGCTTGCAATAATTAGATTGGCAAAGGCCACTACAACTTGTTGCATTATTTCATATTGCTCTTTTAACATGATATACTTGGTCTAAAAAATGTAGATATCAAGGATCTTGTCCTTTAGCTCAGCTCCCAAATATGGCACTACTAGAGCAACATCCCTAAGTAGAGCATCTCTTATCCCTAGATCCAGATTGCTTAATGGTGTCATCTATGTGTCAACTTCCACAAAACTTGGCTATTCAAAACAAATATGGGTCTCAACCTAGGCAAAAATAATGCTTACAGACTCTGTTCCTTGGGAACCACCCTTATATATGAGCTAATTGTGTGAGGGTGTAGTTGAGCTCTTCTTACACATTAGCGTCCTTTTGTTGTTTGTGACCAATGTGGACCTAGTACATGTGCTTGTTTCACTCTTGGCCTTGGGATTGGGTGTTGGTGCCAACTAGGCTAGAAGGGGTTGGTCATCCGATAGCCTAGGAACCTTGGCTGAACTTTTGGACTTGATCCTCGCCCAAGCCTTCATGCTAAAGAGGATGAACTATATATGTTTCCACTTGGTGAGTTTATCGTGTGGCAATTTCCTATTCTCCTCTTTTAATACTTCCCTACACTTGACTTTTGAATCCAAGGTAGCTACACTTTGTCGAAGTTTCACAATTTTTGTTTGTTGTGAACTTGTTTGGCTCATTCTATGTTTGGTGTAGATCACCTTACGGTTTGTAGACTCTTCCCAAATCTATATAAGTTATGTTGCTCACCTTAGCAACCTTGTTGCTCATATTGATCAAGCAACATTTGACATTCCTTGTGCAATTCTACATACATTTGGTCTTACTCATTCAATTGTGTGAAGCAAAAAGTCTGCATATCTACAGTGAACAGTAGAGAGAACTGCATCTTCAAGAGACTTCATCCATGCTTTCATAAAACTTTATTATGTAACAAGCTAAGGGCACATCTAAAGTTTGTTGGGCCATGTCCTAATAGTTTCTTCCTCCTTGAAAAGGGGCAATGGTCCACTAGTGAGGGTGCCACTAAGAAAGCAAATTCTTTATCTACTTTCTCCTTACCCTTACTTGACTCCACATCCTAATGAACTGGATTGACAAGCTCCTTGGTGCTCGCCCTCTACTATTACGGCTTTGGATATTGCTACTTGGGCGTCTCTCCTTCCTCAATATGCTTGGCAACCTTTTAATTGTCTTCTATGGCTTTATGTTTGCCCTCTTGGACTGGCTTGTGTCTATTCATCTATGAAGCATCACCATTGTGTACATTTGGACTTAGGGTGCATCTAGGCTGGTGTATGTACCTTGTTCCTCTTCTTCCTTGGTCAAATGATTAGTCTTTGTCTTGGAAGAGAGTTTGGCGTTGGCTTTCTCCATCTTCCTAGCTCACCATTTTTCCTGATGCTCCGAGATTCCCCTAGGTGCAATGCTTCTGCACTTAATGTGGGCTCCTTCCTTGGTGTCAATAGTTGTTGGCCATGGGACTTGTCTTGTTGTAAACGGATGTTGGATCATATAAAGATGACTTTGAAGCTTGGAACTTGCTTTATCTTTATTAGAGCAATAGCCTACAATTGAGATCCAAAAAACCACTCTATTGATTGTTTGTCCTCCCAAGCAACAATGGTGCAAGATACGTATGTCCTTGGCACTATTCCTATGCTCTTTTTTAAACCAATATACTCCAACAAAAATTTGAAGTAATCTACATTCATACTGATGGTATATCCCTGACTAGGCTTGAACCCAAAAACTATTTTGATGAAAGCATGATCGATCTGCATCCTCTCCCATTGTCTAGCAAGGTATGGTCTTGAGGTGAATAATATGCTATAAGTTCATTTGCAACTTCCAAAATCCATGTCTTATTTCATGGGAGAGTGACAAAAGCGTCCAATTTGTTTCACTTCCAAAAACTATTGCGATGTATTGCTAGGGCTAATGGGATGATGGAGTTGTAGTTTGCTCATGCGTTCACAAGCAAACTACATCATTGAAGATGGTGAAGGAGAGTGTGTATCAAACAAGTGCTTGAGGTAGGAGAAGAAGAGTGTGACGGTGTAGACATTGTTATAAGGGTAGAGAGTTGATAGCAAGTGAGGAAGTAGGAAGCAAATAGTTTGGGGAGGTAGAAGGCAGGATGTGGTAGTATGGAAGAGGTCGTGGAGGTGGTAATCATAGATTTTCATGCATACTCATGCATGCAATAATATTCTATGGTACACCAAGTGTTCTTGGTGAAAGCATTAGCCATTAATGCAACTTTACTTCCATTAAGACATGAGTATTTGCTAACTTTGATTTGATGGCTATTTCCTTATGTGGCTCTACTACATGTAACTACGCTTGTCCTTTGGCCACTTGGCTACCTCCCCTAAGTGAACTTTAATTACCTTGACTTTAGATTGGTGTATCCAAGTATCTTCTTCCACCTTTACCTAGATTTTATAGGGTTTTACCTTGCTTCCATTGATAGTGATAGGGATTACATGGCCTTATAAGTCTTTGAGCTCTATTGTCCCCTTTCTAATGCACTTTGCTCAATCTGTATGGCCCGCCCAATCTAGCCAATTTTCACATTTGTATTTAATGGTCTTGGCTCGGTATCATCATATAACATGTGCATTCCTTCCCTCAGATAATTCTATTCTATGTGCTGGTCATGCTAGGATTTTTGGCATTAGTGAACTACTTGTAAACACGAAGTAGCTCCAATTCAGACCTCATCCAAGTCTACTAATTGATGCAATCGCCTATCTAGAGGGGTTTCACCTAAAATATATGTAAGCTACCACATGAGTTCAAATGAAGGGGGTTCTAAATTCAATATTTAAGATACATTTACAAGTTTACATATATAAAAGGGCATTTTTAATCAAACTAAAAAAAAACCCATATGTTTATAAATGTAAAGGACAAATGTAAAGGACAAATCCCATAAATGTAAAGGACAAATATGCAACAAACAATGACATTTATATGTCCCACCTATACATTTACTAAATCATTTTGCATAGTGTCATCCTTGCTATGCAACATCACCCACATCTAAGTAAGCTTCTCATGCCTTCAATCTAGTGCTTAGTGCAAATAGAGCCCCATCTACATATATTTATATTAAAATGTGTATACATATACATATATATGTATATTGTGTGTGTGTGTGTGTACATATATGTGAATTCTACGCACTTACCTATTGTATTTTATTAGACCATCTCCTCTATCTTACGAGAAATCCAATTGATATACAAAACCCAACCACTAGCCTGCTTTTGTTTGCAATGTCTCCTTACTCAAAGATTCTTGGTTGAAGAAGAGGACTGGGCAAGTTATCCTTTTCTTCCATGCTCATGAATGCACTCATCTTCTACTAGCATTGGTTCTTATTGACGTGTCTAGATGTTCTAGTGTCATTGGCGCACAAGGTTGAATGATGGTCCTAAAGAGATCTCTTCCAAAGTTTGGTTCTTCTCTGAAAAATGCAAACCCGATGTCAAATAGATCTTGTAGGGCACTAGTGTCCCACTACACATCAAGATTTAAAATCTAAGAGGTAGGTGTTGATTAGTGTCATTGGTATTCATATGACCCCGAGAAGGAGGAGCCCTTTCGTTAATGATCTTTTCATTCAAGAGGTCTTGAAAATTGGAATTTGTGATTTCAAATTTGAAGACACAAAGGCCTGATTGCAATTTTGGAAGATGATAATGTCAAGGTTTCTAAGGGCACAATTTTATGGCTTCATGGAAAATTATGATTGGTGCAAGAAAGATCTTGCATTTTTTGCTGGATAAAAGCACATGCATGTGCATGTGTTATGCCTTCACATCAAGAAGAGCATATTATGCCACAACTGGGGGCCTACATCCACTTAAGTGAACATAGGACCTGCATAAGAGCTTTGTGGGGAAAACTAGCATTTTCCCTATAAGGAGACGCTATGCGCCCTACTACAAAAAGCGAGAAAAAATGCCCCAAAGAAGTGCTACACCGTCCACTTTCAAAGTGGTACAATCAAATTTAGAGATCTTACCTTATTAGACACGTCTAGCATATTTCTTCACCATGGGCGGGGTCAATAAAACTAGTCCCATCTAGTTCACCACCATGAGATTTGACAGTTACTCGTACTTGTTCAACATTGTATTCTAATTCAGCCCATCACAAAGGATGGTGAGGAGCCAACCTTAGAAACTTGGCTTGCTTGTTGCGATACAAGGATAGACCATTGGGGTCAATGGATTTTTATAGCAAGAGACCATGGCTTTGTTCCAAATGTAAATCTGTCAAAGGCTACCACATCAAGCACGAAGGCTAAAGGAGGAGGCATAGAAAAATTTCTTTATGTGATGCCTTTGCATTAAAATTGTACTTCAAAAAATGCAAAGTACAATGAATATCTTTTAGGAAATAATGTTTGCTTAGGTACCACCTTAAAAAGGCTCCAAGAGTGATTCATGAGACTTAGATATTTGCCTACACCACCAAGGCAAAATGTTGGTGGATGGGTGGATACTATATTTGATGAATATAGATTGACATCAAATACAACCACTAAGGTTAATAACAATGAGAGGATTTTGAGGTGTGGAAAAAGTGCATAAGACCCCCACATCATAAATGAAAGGGATAGCCTCTGCCTTCAGTGTGTGTGTATGTCTGTAATAAACCCATATGGTGAGAGCAAAGAGAAGACTAGACAAAATGGGAATCTTATTGGGGTGCAGTATTGCAAAGAGATCATGGTTGATGATGAAACCTAGGCAATACAACATACAAAACCACAAAGCATGGATACATGCTTTAGTTTCATGAAGTTCATGGTTTGGTATGGAGTCTTAATAAATGATACAAGAAGGGAATATTTGGTTAGTCTCCTAGCTCTATGATTGAACTATAGAGGCGAGCTTATCAAAATGGCATTTATTTTGGCTTTGCAAATATGATGTGTCACATATGCAAAATATAGATATTTTGAGGGTTCACAAGACACGGTGTAAATTTTACAGTGGCTATGAAATGTTCTCGTGTTCAAGCTAGCTTTGCATTTGAGGATGATGTGAATGATGTGGGCTTATTTCATAGCACAATTCGTGTTTCAATTATTGGTGTAGGAGATGAGATGATGCTTGCAAATTTTTAAAAAAAAAACTTATGCATTGATTTCTATCTTTAAGCTATAGATGTTCTTTTATCATAAATTAGTCAAGCAATACTTGGCATCCAGCCTTCAAATTTGAAGAGATTTTTAATCATTACATGAAATTCGACATATTTGAATTATTTAATTTAGAGCTTCCAATAAATTGTCAAACATATCTTTTAAAATGTGTTTACTATTTGCATCCAACTGTAACTTTAACGTTGCCATTCAATTGTGAAGCTCAATTTTAAGCAATGTGTTTACTGCTACCATTGTTGATAGATGGTAATATTTTACAACTTATTACTAATTTCATTACTTATGCCATGTGATTTCTCAAGACAAGGTAGCCTCTATCATGATAGTTTACCATAAGGCATGATTTGCAATCAACCATCCTCTTAAAAGTTATAAATTCATTTCTAGTTGATGTAAGTAGTTGTCTATGTTAGAGATCATTGCCTCACATGTGAGCCCACATATGAGGAGGAAAATGGGGTAGGTGATAGATTACATTCAGTCTTCTTACCATAGCTGAATGATGAAGTCATTTTTTGCCTTCTCATCCAAGTTAAAGTACAACGAGGTATTTGGCTTTCTCACCAAAAGTCGAATGATGAAGGCATATTCATCCTTATCAAAGAAGCCAAATTATTTGGATGACAACTAAACTAGATTGGGTTTTAGTAGAGCATGAGTTCTAAGTTGGTGGACGTGGATAAGAGATAACCTTGCTAACATCCTAAAGATGAATAAGGAGTGATTTGAGAATAACGTCCTTACACGTTATCTAGATTGGGTTTTAGCAGAGCATGAGTTCTAAGTTGGTGGACTTGGATAAGAGGTAACCTTGCTAACATCCTAAAGACTAATAAGGAGTGATTTGAGAATGATTATCCAGCTATGGGGAAAACCTTTTGTTGAGCTTTTTTTAAAGGCTCCAAATTTGTGTGAGTTTTTCCAAGCAAACACTATAATGCCAAAAAATTACTTGAGTACTTCTAGGATTTTCTTATTCATCTAGGTTTTGCGTTGAGAAAATCTGGTTGGAGTTGTGGATTACAAACTAACAAAATACTAATCAACAACTTTTAAACCCAAACATATAAATCCAACAAAATTTTGTGAGCTTTTTCAACCATAAGTTAACAACAAACAGATCATATTAAGAAAATTTTGATGCCAAGAAATCTCTCAAGTATTTTCACATTTTTCTAATGACTTCCAAGTTTCTCTAAGAAAATGTGATACGGCTTGATTAAGTATAACAAAATATCAACTAGTCTATTTGGGTGAGCTTTTTCAACCAAAATATATAAAGTTTTACAACTTGTCTTTGATACCCCCATTCTACCACACCGTAAGTTTATTCATAATATATTATACAACTATGATGCCAAGAATTTGGTACTTCCATAGAGCAACTTGTGCACCTCAAAAGTGTTGGTTGGTCTAAGCATATCTTTGAGTCTTATGCAACCCAAAAACACGTAGGAACACATCATACAAATGCTTGCAAGCTCTGTATGGTTTTTTTGTGAGCTATGTATGCTTTTTAGGGTAGCTACACATTGGCTCCATTCTAACGTGCACATCATAGCTACCTCGATACTCATAATTTGAAACACACAATGTTTGTTGCATTGATTATGGGGGTCCAACTCTCGCACCTCCTAGCTACGCAACCTCTAGAGCCTAGCAAAAGATGCCAGGAGCATCTTCACAAGTCTTAATATCCAAGGGCCTCTCAATTACATATTTGTATATGGGACTAACCTTCCATATTTGTATATAGGAGTAAGCCCCCCATAATCCATGTGTCGCAAGCGCACAAGGCGTATTACCCTCCCCCCTCCAAATTTGATTGTCTCACAAAGGTGTTTAGCACATAATCGAACACCCCCCCAATGGGCCAAGCACCAAGTTCATGGTTTGACCACCCACATAGCTGTCACCTACATAAGGCAAAAATTTGACCACCCACATAGGGCTAGATCAGTAAATCAATGGGACCACCCACATAAGGCAAGGTTGCCAAAAAGTAAACGAGACCAGCCACATAGGACAGGTCGCCCAAAAACCAATTCCATCTTTTTTTTGCAACACCTACTCTAAATAGCCACCATGAATCAAAGCAGATGTGGGTCGAGGGCAGGACGCCACATCTTGCATATGCACACAGTCTCTTTCTGTCCACAACAATCATCGCCAATCCACAACAATCTAGTCCATAGGTTGCCAATCTACTCACCTAGAAAGCACTGAGTACGGGGTGTCCCACTCTCCCACCTCCTAGCAACGCAGCCTCCAGAGCCTTCCAAAAGATACTCTGGAGGGTCTTCGCAAATATTAAGTGCCCTTGACTAGTCTAACATAGTTTTCAAATGATCCTTTGTGGGTTTCTTGCCATTAGTTTTCAAATGATCCTTCGAGGATTTCTTGCCACCATTAGTAGAATGTTGTCACTTTACTCTGATTGTGTCTTTCCTTTTTGTTAACATTCATATCTTCTCTTAATTGTATTCTCATGTTAAAGTAGCTATCTTGAAACATATACTTCCTTATAGGTGTCACTGGCTTTTGATGCATGTGTGTTGACATGTCTTCTTTAGTTGTACTCTATAGCACACCTTCGGTTGGTACTGGTGTGGATGTTTTTTGTTATTCCTTGTTCTTTTCTTGCTGAAATTCTCCTTTGGCTCTGCGTAGTGTTTGATTGATGCTAGTACTTGTGCTTTGATTGTTTATTGTCTTTGCCATGTTGACTCTTTGTCTTTGCTACTTGTGAACACCTCTATGCTCTTCTTGTTCATGTTTGATCATGGTTTTGTATTTGGTCAATGCATAGCTTTGCAATTTTAATGTTTGATGTCTTTCTTATTTTTGGATTCTTGCAAGTTGTTGTTGACATTTTTAATGCTTTGTTTGACACTCATGTTATCTGAATTGATGATCTTTGTGCTAACATGTTGATTGTACCAATTATTTATGTCACTTTGCCTTTTTTAATTTATTTGCTTCTGCTTTCACCATTTTGGTTGCTTACATTTGTTTATGTCACTTCGCCATTTAAATTGTTTTGCTTTTGCTTTTACCATTTTGCTTGCTTCAATTTATTGATGGCGTAATCATCTGATGCTTACAAGTTGTTGGGTTGATTATTTGAATTTCTTGCTAACATGGTGGATGTCCTTGTGACAATATGCACCTCAAACTTTGTTTTATTGCTTGTTGGAATATGCTTTTGCATTTTTCATTGCATGCTATTGAAGCCAAATTTGTGTTTTGATGATTAGTTGATGGTGTGCCGATTGGAGGTGTATAAGTAGCTAGTCTTCAACTTACTCATTGAGTCCTAAGTTTGATGGTGCAAGGAACAACATTGAGAGGCAATTCTAGTTTTAAAAAATATGGGCATTGGGGCGGTGAAGAAAGCACTTCTACGATCGTAGCCCGGTTGCAGTATCCGATCTGCAGATGATTGTAGTGAGTGATTGCCTAAGTACTCTATATATGGAATTTTAAAGATGGCGATTGCAAGATGTTGACCAATGTGTCATCAAGGACAGATTAGAGTGTGGTGATTGGCTATGTGATACATGGCACAACCGCAATGATGAACTTGATACAGGCTATGGCATGGATGTCATGGCGCGACAATGTGGATGTGTGGCATGCACAAATGTGAGTGCACACAATCTGTGAAGTGTCAATGCATGTTTTCCCAATTCATTCGAGCAAGGCAGTGACATGGAGTACTCTAATTCCCATTACCATTGAAAGTTGAAGGTTGGTGCCCGCCAAAGCCATAAAGTTCCAAATACCAAAACAAGTACTTTCCAATTTTCGAGTTTACAATTACCCTTGGTGAGGAGCCTTATTGGTTATGGGAGTGACTCTTGTTGTTGGTGTCTTGAGTTCAATCCCCAGGATCGACGTATGATAACCCCTTGAGGGCCCTGCGTTCTGGCCTCACATTAAAAGAATTCTTCTTTTTCTTCTTCTTCTTAGGCGCCTTTCATACCCGTCCAGACGAATGTGTCCAACTGGACGTGTGAAATCCATGTCTATAGATAATTCGCTAGAGAGAAACCTTACCTCATCCGGACGATGAATTCTCATCCGGTGGTGATAGCTAATCCATAGCGCAGTCACAAAGAAAATGTTAGCCACTTACCTTGTGTAAAAACGAAAATCAAATCCCCATTGGGACTTGTGTGTAAACTCTCCCAATCAACCGTTCGAACGAGTATGAAACTGGCCTCAAACTGGCAATTTTCATGCCCACCAAGCGTCTTCTTCAGGGCAAGCTGCCACTTGGACAAATATGGACAGGCAAGACCCCCTACCTAAGCATATGGGCAGGCACTTTCTTAACGAACAAAAATTTATCGTTAGTGCAGCTGGTGGGGCTTGAGCTTGACACTTCGTGTGGCAAAAGCCTTATTGTTGGGTGCGTTTGGCATGTATTGACCCAGAGGCCTATCCAGATGGCATAGGGGATGTTTAAGGGGAAATCGCTAGATTGATGGAGGGAGTTATGCTAATTTCAAAAAAATGTTTAGAGAAGAGTTCCTCGAACCCGAGCATGAGTTTGATCTCCTCGCGAAGTTCATACACATGAATATAGGTATAAGGCCATTCAAACACTAATTGCAGTGGTGGGTGGGGATCATTACACACAACCCAAGCCCTTACACAAACTATATGGCAAGGTATTATACATTCAAGCCCCACCAACCTTGATGCAATAAATGCCTTCAACTATGTAAAACCCCCAACCATGCTCTTGGGTAGAGGACCTTGGTTGCCCAACTTTGTCCACCCTCCTTTTTGGCCTACCCTTTGGGTAGCCTTGGCAATTGTTTTCATTTTGTAAAGCAGAAATTCAAAATTTTTAGGATTAATTTGCTTTTGAAATAGGTGTGATGCTTTGATTGGCGTCAAGTGGGAGTTAAGTGCACTAATGGCTTTGAGAGACAAGCTTGGCAGTGAGCATTCGAGACGTAGGGCTCCCTCGTTTTTTAAATCATTCCTAAGCTCTCTCCATTCACTACCTCCTTTGTTTTACATTTTGGGAAGGCCTTATGAATGAAACAAGATGAATGATATGTATCATTCAATAGGCCTGCTCGAGAGGAGGAAGAAAGAGAGAGAAAGGAAGAGAGAGAGAGAGAGAGAGAGAGAGAGAGAGAGAGAGAGAGAGAGAGAGAGAGAGAGAGAGAGAGAGAGAGAGGGGTGATGCTTTGATTGGCGTCAAGTGGGAGTTAAGTGCAGTAATGGCTTTGAGAGACAAGCTTGGCAGTGAGCATTCGAGACGTAGGGCTCCCTCGTTTTTTAAATCATTCCTAAGCTCTCTCCATTCACTACCTCCTTTGTTTTACATTTTGGGAAGGCCTTATGAATGAAACAAGATGAATGATATGTATCATTCAATAGGCCTGCTCGAGAGGAGGAAGAAAAAGAGAGAAAGGAAGAGAGAGAGAGAGAGAGAGAGAGAGAGAGAGAAAGGGGGGCTGAAAATGTGGAGGATTTCTAGATGAAAAAATAGCAAGTGGATCGTAAAATTAATCTAAATTTTTTGAAAATCGAAAAGGGCCATTTTGTCTTTGTAGCGCCCTCGCCTCCACTAAGGGCCTTAACACATGGATGGGGCTAGCATGGGTTTAGGATGGGAATATTTTTGTCATCATTACTCCCATCCTACACCAAGTGGTCTAGGATGGATTTAGAATGGGAGTAGCCACTTTTTCTCCCAGGATAAGATGGATTTAGAATGGGAGTAGCCACTTTTTCTCCCATCTTGGACCATGGCCTCTAGACCCTAGCAGCCAAAATGGGTTCCCCTTTTCTAAGGATTTAAAAACATGGAAGGATGACATGTGTCCTTGTCCCCACAAGGTCCCCACCTCTTAAACACATGAAATGATGCCATGTGTCCTCTTCCTCCTAAACCCATCCCTAGTTCTTTTTTTGTTAGCACATGGTGGGATGGGAATAGGATAGAAATATGCATGGGACCACTTGGGACCACCTTTTCCCATTCCCATCCTATTTCTTCCCATGTGCTAAGCCCCTGAGGCCTAGTGGGCTGGCCAAAAAGCCATTCATTTATTTCACTTGTTTGGTGGATTCAATAATTTATTTCAATGTGGCACCTGTAACAAAGGCTTGGGGCGGGGGCTGGAGTGTGTAAAGGTCCTCAATCTACGTCTTTCTTGCAGCGTGAATCCAATCAAATGGAAAAGTGGAAAGTACTTGTTTTGGTTGATTGTGTCCTGTTGAACTTGCTGGATTGAATCCAATCGAATGGCATTTCATTCGATCAACGAGTAATTTCATTCGATCAACTTGTGGCCTTGAATCCAATCGAATGGCATTTCATTCATACAACCAGAAATTTCATCACGAAGTCGTATTCGCACCCCAAAAGATTTGGATTGGGACTTGTTCATCTGCTGCTGCTGGCAATCCTACTAAGATAGTCCATGACAGGGGAAAGTTTCAGTCCGCTATCGCTTCTGATTCGAGCCAAATTTATGCTGTAGACAGTGGCATCGATAGAGCTAACACCATTGGCATCTCAAAGTGCAAATTCCATTCCCAGAAACCTCGGGATGCTTGAAGGAGCTCGCCTCTACCAGTATGGCGTCAAACTAGGAATACTCGCAGTAAACTAGGAATGCCATGCTGCTGAGGAGCACATGCCGGGTAAATTCATTCAAACCTGAGCATACAGGCAAGGTGACCGCGTATCTACCTTCGCATTCTTTGTCTTTGGCGGCAATTCCACTGCTAAACGAATGCCAAAAGTGCGAAACGAGGAAGTTACTTGATGGAGGGCCTTGGGAGGAGAAGCAGAAACAAACGCTATTGCACAGGGTGCCACAGAAGAGACCGGCATCTGCTATGGAAGACACATATTCTAAGTATTCACATGAACCTTCCGTCGATTTTGCTTCCCTCTTGCGGCTATACGGGAATACAAATGCTTTGCTGGATGGTCAGCGTCTCCATCAGCATATTATTTACAGAGGACTTGAGCAAGACATATTTATAAGGAGCCTTCTCATTCAGATGTATGGCAGATGTGGACTGTTGGACGATGCGATGGTCTTGTTTAGTAACATGCGTCGGCGGAATGTGTTTACGTGGAATTTCATAATCACGGCATGTGCCCAGCAAGGGCGCGGTGACGAGGCCCTTCAACTCTTGGAACGAATGCAGCACGAGGGGATACTGCCTGATAAGGTCACCTCGGTCATGATTCTCTCTGCATGTGCCAGCCAAAACTCCCTCGTTGAAGGTAAACGGATGCATGCCCGCATTGTGGACAGTGGATTTGAGGTGGATGTCATTGTAGGAACTGCTCTTGTCCACATGTATGGTAAGTGTGGCAGCCTGATAGACGCAGAGAGGGTGTTCTACAAACTGCCGGAGCGAAACGTGGTGTCGTGGACTGCTATGATTGGTTTGTATGCTGAGGATGGTTTGGGCAAGGAAGCTCTACGACTTTTTTATGAAATGCAGCAGGATGGAATAATTCCAGATAAGATAACTTTTGTAAGCACTCTTTCTGCGTTTGCCAGCCAGTCAGCCCTAACTGAAGGCAAGCTTTTGCATAGCAATGTCTGTGACAATGGATTTGAGTGGGACGTTTTTGTGGGCACTGCCCTGGTCAACATGTATGGCAAGTGTGGCAGTGTGGAGGATGCATGGACGATTTTTGACAAAATGCCTGAACGGAATCTTGTCTCATTGAATGCCATGATGGCAGTTTACAGCCAACATGGGTGCAGCAAGCAGGCGTTGGACCTCTTTCAGCGAATGCAGAAGGAAGGAATTGTGCCAGACAAAGTCACCTTTGTCAGCATTCTGGATGCATGTGGCACCATATATGAAGGTGAGAGGATGCATACACGCATTACTGCTAGTGGATTTGAACTAGAAAATGCGGTAATGAATGCACTAGTCAATATGTATGGCAAACAGGGCAGTCTGGTGGATGCACGAAAACTATTCAACAAAATGCCAAAGCGGGATTTGGTAGTATGGACTGCAATGATTGCACTGTTTACACAACATGGACAAGGCAAGGAGGCCCTTGAGCTTTTCAACCAGATGAAGGGAGAAGGAGTGATGCCAGATAAAGTTACACTTGTCAGTGTACTTGCTGCATGTGCCAGTGAGGCTGCAATGTTTGAAGGGATGCAGATACACAGCCATATTGTTGAAAGTGGCATTGAGTCAGAGGTAGTTGTTGGGACTGCTCTTATTAGCATGTATGGGAACTGTGGCAGCTTACAGATTGCTCAGAAGATTTTTGATGACATGCCTGAGAGGGATTCAATTTCATGGAATGCAATGATTGCAATCTTTTCTGAGAATGGTCAGGACAGTGAGGCCTTGCAGCTGTTAAGTCAAATGCAGCATGGAGGCATAATGCCAAATAAGTTCACTTTTGTCAGTGTGCTTGCTGCATATGCCAGCTATGCAGCCCTGGTTGAGGGTAGATGGATGCATGGATTCATCTTGGACCATGGATTTGAGGCCGATGTTGAAGTTGGGAACGCACTTCTCAACATGTATGGCAAGTGTGGCATCCTAATGGATGCATGGCGAACCTTTGAAAAAATGCCTGAGCGGAACCTTTTCTCCTGGAATGCCATGCTTACAGTTTATGCCCAGCATGGGCATGGTAAGAAAGCTCTGCAACTTTTTGATGATATGCTAGGAGGAGGAGTGCTGCCTGACAAGGCCACATTTGTCAGTATTCTTACTGGATGTAGTCATGCTGGTCTGCTTAATGAGGGCGGTCATTATTTTGCTTCTATGAACCTACATTATGGCCTCTCACCATGCGTGGATCATTATGATTGTATGGTTGACCTAATTGGTAGGACAGGGAAGTTGGATATGGCGGAGGAATTGATCAACATCATGCCGTTTCAGCCCACAGTAGTTTCATTCATGGCACTGCTGGGTGGCTGCAAATGTCAGACCGACGTTCTGCGAGGAGAGAGCGCTCTTACGTACATGTTGGAATTGGAGCCGGAGAATCCTGCTCCATATGTTATTCTATCAAGTATTTATGCTGCAGTTGGCAGGGAAGATGCTGCAGCAAAGTTGATGAGTACAGTGATCTAACTCTGCATCATTTGCATTCAAGGGAATCACCTTTACATGCAAGAAATTGCAGACAAAAGACATGGGATGTCCTGTACTCAATGGTAAGTTTGTGAAGAACATACGCTTGCAGATTGTTCTGTAAAAGCAAAGTTTTGGCAATTCTTACTGCATTTAGCCATGCTTGTTTGCTTGACGTGTGGCCGCCGCCGCTATTTTACTCTCATGAATGCAGATCATGGCATCTCCGCAGGATGCAGCAGGATGAGGTGTAATGGATCAGAGCATTCCATCAAGTCGTGTTGGGCCCTCTACTAGACTGATGTTAAATGAGGGAACACATTGCAAAGACCAGGAAATCCTAGGCTGAGTCATGAAGTAAGAGGTCTGTAAAAATTTCAAAGTGGCCACCCATGAGTTGGTGCTTCCAGGTGCGCACACAATGCACCAAAACTGTCATCTCTTTCTTGTGGGTCAGGGTATCGGGTCCCCCAATCCATTAAGGAGCTTCCAGCTGTCATATGCCACTGGATGACCGGACTGCACCAAGACACCGCCAATTGCCACAGTTGGAGCATCTGTATGCACCTGAAGTGACAGTCAAAGTCTCGTAGAGAGGACTGATTCCAACCTAGCTTATTAAAATCCTTGTCACAGGTGTCCATTGCCAGGGCTGTGTGCTGCAGGAAAGGTTCGTGAGTGGGGCTGTTTTTTCTAAGTGCATGTCGATAAAGGTCCTGTGTTGCTCTTCATTTCATGGACTGATCATGGAGTTGGCCAGTCCACTATCACCTTGACCATGCCTCATCCATCCATAACTTCCCCTCACTCACCTTGAACCCAAGAAAATATACCATCCATGTTGTGAAGGTGCACTTTGACTCTTTCAGATATAGCTTATTCTCATGGAATATCTCGAGTACCTTCTAGAGATGCTTCATGTTGTCCTTGAGAGTATTGGAATACACCGATGTGTCATTGAGGTACTTGACATGAAATCATCAAGGAATGCCTGGAATATGTTATTCATGAGATTTGAGAAAGTTGCAAGTGCATTCATGAGTCCGAAGGTCAAAGCCGACCAGTCTAGGACCCATGCCAAGTACTGTACATGGTCGTCTTCTCCACATCCTCATCTGCTATCAAGATCTAATCGTAGACAGAGCAGAGGTTGATGTGAACCGCCTTGCATGCACAAGCTGATAGAACAGACCCCTCATGTTCAGCTAGGGGTACCGATTTTTCACGGTAAACTTATCGAGTGCCTGAGATTGATGCATAGCCTCAGGCTGCCATCTTTTTTCTTCAGAAACAAGACTGGGTCACTGTATGGGGACTTGGAGGGCTGAATAAGCTCTGCATCAAATAAGTCCACAAGTTCCCTTTTCAGCCCTGCATTTTCTTCCCATGTCAGCCTGTAGGGTGCCTTCACCTGTGGGTCCATCCCCAGGTACACCTCAATCAGATGATCAATGCCACATTTTGGAGGCAACTCATGTGGGAATGACTTAAGGCAATGAGGCATCACGTCCGTAAACTCCCTTAGCAAGCTGTCCACCTTGGCTGGCCTTGTGGACTGCCTCTCAGTTCATCATACCTGTCTTGGACCATCACTAGGCACACTCCTTACACCTTGCGGGCTGCTCTCTTGAGCTGTACTATTGACAACAGCTGAGGCATAGAAGTTGTAGGGGGATGCTTGGATGCACTCACCATGTACCATTTCTCCTCATGGCCAAAAAACAGCTGCTCTACCCTACAATGCACCAGTGCGTTATTCGCACATGACCATGTCTGCTCAAGTATTATGCTGAAGTCATTCATGGGGATGACACTGTTTCAGCCAAACACTTGGACTTACCTATGGTGATTACCACACTGCGTGCCACACATGGTAGTGTCACACCTGGAGCATTAACTATCTTCAAATTGCTTCCAGGGCCTGCCTCCACATGTAACTCCAAATCTTTGGCCTTTCCTGGGGTCAAAAAGTCGTGCGTGGCTCTGCATTGCTGGCCTTCGATTGAAAGAGGCAGAAAATACAACAAGCCAGCTGCCTGCTGTGAGTCTGTTACAGCACCTAACAGCTGTAAGGGTGTCATGGTCTGAGCAGGGATCTCCTCCAGTACAGCATTGTTCCCTGTTGTGTGCTGCAAGGACTGTTTCATAGGACAGTTCATGGTATAATTAGAACCCGAACAGATAAAGCAACCGATCTTTGGAACCCCGCTAGGGCTCGCATCCGTTTGGTTGGGTCCACTGCTACTCTTAATGTTCTGGATTACGAATTTCCTTTGCCCTTACCTCCTGTCGGAGGGAGGGGCTGTCCGTGCAGGAGCATTACTAGCTGCATTACTGCAAGGCCTCATCCGCTTGCACTTGCCATAAAAAGGAGGTCATCGCCTCTTTTGTCCATGAGTACGATCACAGGGGCTGCGTACTCAGGCTGCACACTGCTGGATGCTTCTCCCAGAACCTCATTTGCCAATTTCCAGCCAATCAGTCAACTGGTCTGTGGCTTCCAATGCTTGTTAAAGCGTATGCACATTCTGTCTGACTAGCTCATAATAAGCCCAAGGCTTCAGCCTGTTCATGGAGGAGAAGAATCTGTCTTCATCATTTATGTTCTCACCTCAAGCACGAGGGATGTATGTGCCTTTATGTACTCTTGGATGATGCCGGTATGCTTCAAGCAATCCCATGCCTACATGGCCTTCCATTCAGCGCTAAGGGGGAGAAACTGTTGCTGTAAGGGCAATTTTCATCGTTAAAATGTCAATGCCTATCAATGCCTCACCTGTTATCCCCCAAATGAGGAGTGCACTGGATCTTGATATCTGTAGCACCAGGAGTGAGAAAGACCACCATGTGGCCAGCAACAAACCATCCTGCATGGGTTAGGTTTAGGGCAGTCCTGCAAGAGGGGCAGGCCAATAGCAGTATGCCACATGGCAGACTGGGCCAGCAGCAGTAGCAGGCTGCAGTATGAAGTCGAGTACAGCAGGAGCACATCAGGACAAAAGAAAGGGCAGCCTAGGTTGGCAGGAGGCTCGTTCAGTCGACCTATTTAGTTTTGAGTCAGGTAACCTGGTCAGCCAGATCAGAGGGCCTAGTGCCCTACATAAAGGCCCCTATGTTGGCACTCCAATCTGTTATTTCTGCAGGAGCTTTGGACTATGTAGACTCTCTGTCCAAAGATCCCTTCCACCTTGCTGTATGGAAAGCCAGCCTAGGTGGGCTGTCACTCTTGAGCTAAGTCTGCTGCTTATTGTAGGTCGCCTTCACCTTCTGAATGTAGGCCCAAGGATGGCTACCTGTTGCTCCTTTCTGCTCCTTAGAGGGCGGCTCCAATTGATGAGAATGGAGGCCCCTAGGGCATAGTTACCAGGGAACGCTGTTCCCACATCCGGAACGCGTGGAACGCCGTTCCAAAGAAGTGGGGACCTTGGAACCCCCCGGAACCTCTGGAATGTTCCAGACTGGCTGTTACTAGAGAACGATAGCAGCCACTGATTTTGTTGGAGGCACATGGGTGTCTAGAAGAGGCCCACAGCAATAGGAACAGCAACCAGTGTCCGAGTTTTATGCCCTACCTCAGTGTATGTTTGCTGAAGGTGATGATACAGATTTGACAAGATATTGTCCTTGGATCTAATACACGATATGAGATTATTTGGCTGTACATCTGTACGTTGTCTTTTATCTGAAGTGCTCTCTTTGTATATAGACATGCACATGGAGTGAGTTGGCAGTTGAGGTTTACATCATGAGATCTTGAGACATTTATTCCGCCGAGTTGGATTTGGCTTCAGCAAGCAACTCCATTTCTCTAACATTTATCTCAGCCCATGAAGAGACGGTGCAGGAGTTCCAGTTATGCATCACATCATCTTTGTAGTGTCTCCACCACGGTTTGGTGTCTTTTGTGAGAAAAGTGGGTAATCTGGTCCTCATCTTTAGTGAGCTTGGCCACTCTGAAGAATTGCTCTACATCATAGCAAAAGTTTTTGAGTGTCTTGGCTGCTCCAGTGAAGCGCTGAGGCTCCCGTGACTTGTCGTAGGAACACCCAAGAGGATCTTGCCAGGGCTTCCTGCAACTTGGCCACCTCAGCTTCAGCCTTGGCACGATAGGAAGGAAGCCTTTGTTCTCAAGGTTCAATATAAGAGCTCTCACTCATCTGAAGATACTGAGTCTCATATTAGGAAGTTCCTTAGAGAGCCTATAGAATGTAGGAGGAGACTACTCACTATTCGATATTTTCCTTTTGGAACATGCGATAAAGATATAGCCATGTCGCCTCTGAAGACATTTGGTATGTCCTAGTGGACCTCAACATGTTCAAGGAAACTAAAAGGATGCCTCACTCCTTGAACTCCCTCATTCAACAATGGTCCCATTGCTCTAGTTGCATCTCTTTTGCACTTCGCCTTCAACAGTCTGTGCTGACCATTATCTTCTTGTCACACTCTTTGCCTGGGCTGAAGAATGGGACGGCAAGTTGAGATGGGAGGGAGGGGGAAATGGGGGCAGAGCAGGCTTACTTAAGAAATGAAGTCCTCGGTCAAGTTTGTTTCATGAAGCTTTCAGAGTACAGTCGAATCTGGAACTGGTGGCTATCAATCAGATATTTGTCTAATGCTTATTGTAGAGGAATTATAGAAGTCTGTTCAGCTACTGAGCTGTGTGCGTGATATCACTTTCTTTCATTAGAGGCACCTCTGTTTTCATTAAACCAAAATAATTACTTTAAATTCCGTCAATTTAGCAGCAAAGTGTATTTGGCATGTTCTGGTTGTCAAATCTCAAGTTTCAACAATTCTGGATTGTCTATGGAAATAAGATATTTGAGGATTTGCCTGAAGATCCAAACTCAGTGTTGCATGAAAATGTAGTGTAGGACAAAGAAGACACTGATTTAAACAGGCTCTAAAAGGAAAATGGATAGGTCAGCAAAAGCTAACAAGACCATGGGAGCAAGAAGAAAAAGCAACTCTACATTACATAACCTTTGTTTACACTCACAACCTGAAATAAACTTGTAAGCTCCGGCCAATGATGCATTAAATACATCGTACTTGTAAATTACAAAAAGTAATATCGTAAACACGTTAAATCCGAAGGGCTTGGAGAAGACTATCACAAGATGTGAGATGCAGAAGTCAGCTTTTCCAATGGAGGACTCTGCCGAGCGTGATAAATTTGGATTAACCAAGTCACCTTCAAGTATTCTGGACTGAGATTCGATATACTGCACAAGTCATTTTAAACTGTGTCTAACGGTATATTAGTACTTTCTTCTTGATCCTCTTCTGACCCTGAATCGCTGTCAGAGTCAGATAAATAATCAGTCATAAAGTTCGGAAAAGGTGACGGCCGTCCCAAGCTCTTCACTCGTGTGAGAATGCCAAGTTTTCTTGCCTCCAGTATCTGTTATTGTTCTGCTTCAGTAAGGCCCTCATCGTTCATGAGCATATGTAATGATGACCTTGCACTTTCTTTGCATGTGGTTTGGCTTGGTATCTGTGTTTCGATAGCCTCATTGCTTGAAAGGGGTGCTGACTTTCCTAAATGTCTCACTCTTGTAAGAATTCCAACTTTTCTCACCTCGGGTGTTCTTGAGCATTCTTCATCAATGAGGTCTTCATCATTCATCAACCTATTGAATGACGACCTTGCACTTTCTTCACATGCATTTTGATTTGATGATTGCTTCTCTACAGTCTGGTTACCTTCTTGATCACCTGATATGGTCAGTCGATGAGTTTTTGAACATTCAATTGATGTTAGCTAGAAACCCGGGTATTCTAATACATTTATGAACTAAAAAGACAAAATAACACTTAGTTTAGCTCATAGTACGCATGCTTCTTTAAAAGAGAAAAACATTTCATCTTTCACTAAAGGACGAAGTAGGATTTCCATTTTTGCACAATGACCATAACCAGACCACAAAATAGTCAATAAAATAAATGAAACAAGACTACCATTTTTCATAATGGCAGAGCCTACATGACTCTGTTTAGAAAATAAAGGAAGATGGCGCTTAATGGAAGAGAATTTGGTTTATAAACTTCGCAAAAGACTCTTTTGACTACATGGGAACTTCCAGCAACTTGACTTGCGTCAATCCATCTCAAACTACTCCCTATCTAGTCCGCTTTTAGCTCATGTGAGTCGTCTTAAAAAGGAATCACCGATCTGCACTTAACAGTCACAAAGATCTGTCTGATTGGCAGGCAAATCACCAGATCAATTTGATCAACAATTTCTCAGATATCTGACAAGTTATTAGAACTTGATTGGCAAATAGCGAAAGAAGAAAAGCAGATGCATTGGGAATGCAGAGTTTATCTTAGAGAATAACCAAAATGAGGGGTATATCTGAATACGACCTCTAGGTGCACCTAAGCCCTGCCTATAGTTTAATAATGTCCTTACAAAATCTTTTTGGTGTGGTTGAACATGAACAGCAGAGACTTGCTGAAGAAATCCTTAACTAGAAAAAAGAGACCAATAGTGCCAGTAAGCTGCAATCAATTAAATAGGAGAATGAAGAAGGAAGTAGGGAACGATAAGGACGCTGAGAAAGAGCAAAGGTTAATTTAACAGGAACGAGGCAGGCTGGAAGGATCAAAACAACACTAAGATAAGGAGGAAAGAATAAAAAGGGACAAAAAGGAAAAGACATATGGAAGTGAAATGCAAAAGTGATAGGTAGAATGTATGTGTGCTCAGATCACATCACTTGTAAGAATTGGCAAACTTAACAAAGCAAAGGCAAGTCAATGCTATGACAAGGGACAACGTAAACATGAAATGAAGAGGGCAGGAGGGGAGAGACTTCACAAGCAGAATGAAAGAGAGGGAAGGGACAAAAAGGAGGAAAAATGAGGAAGCAGAAATTAAGGGAGTTCAAAAGAGAAGCTTGGACAAAAAGGGCACAAAGGACTAGGTAAAATAGACATAGGAAGCCTATGTCAAAGCCTTGGCCAGCCATCCAAGGGGTGCAAAGGACTAAGGAAGAAAGATATAGGAAAGCCTATGTCAAAGCCTTGGCCAGCCATCCAAGGTGAGCAACAGATTCGCCCAGAACTGCGAGAAGCTTACCCTAGTACGCATCATAAGACACACTAGACTAAAACACACATAAATCTCACTCAACTTGACTCCATTTCCTAACATCCCCCGATGGAGGAAAGATGAGGGATGACTGGAATGGAAACAATAAATAATCTACTAATTTGTGCACCCATGTAACTCAGACGCTAAAGAATAAGCATGTTCAGAGGTTGATCCAAGCACTCTCATGGCTTGAGATTCAACATGACTCAAGGGCTCATGTCTTAGCATGGTTACATGACCATCTCATAGGTCTAGGGACTACACCAACATACTAGAACTCGGCCAGGCATGATAAAGAGACCCATCAAAGACCAATACAAAGAGGCTCCCACAATACATCCCCCTCTTGGCTCCAAAACAGGGACTAATTAGTGACATGGAGCCACACATAACAAAGAGAAAAGCAATACATCATTTTAGGAGGACTAACCAAGGCTGAGAACCTTTATTGACTCAAGAACACAATACTAAGACTCATGATATTATTACGATCATTTTTCGGGGACTACCCAAGGTATACTACCCAAATGTTGATTCAAAGACTCATGGACATATTTTAGAAAACATACTCATCATCCTCATCTACCTCTTGACGAAGAGAGAGATGTCGGATTTTAGTAGTGAGGGCATGAGTTGGTATCGAGGTGTCTTCTTCTTTTTCTTCACTAGCAGCAGTCACAACCAAGTTAGCATGGTCCTTAGATTGTTGCTTGCCAAGCTTCCGAAGACAACAATCCTTTGTATGGCCAAGCTTCTTACAATACGGAACTTTAAGAGGTTTGAATTTGTTTTTACCCTTAGAACATAATGCTTGCTCCTCATGGACATCCGTATGTCTTCGGTGATGATCAATGAGCATTGCAACGTCATCAAATGTCATGTCCCGTGCCACACGAAGCGCTGGTATAATGTCACGATATTTAGGAATGTCCTCAATGGAGGACATCAACCTGATCATCTTTCCCAACAGAGTCTTCGTGCTTCATCTGGAGCTCAAAGAGTTCATGTCTAAGAAATACTTTGAAGTTGATAATTTTGTTACCAAACAAGTGTTCTAGCTTGTCCCACAATTCTTGTGCAGTGTGATCAAAATCTCAGCGATGAATAACTTGATCAACCAAACCCAAACCAATAAGAGTGAGCTTTGTCATTGAGATTTTCCCATTGTAGAATTTTCTTTTCATCTAATAAAGGCTTTTTTTCTTTTCCACTAACAACATTCCACACACCTTCTCTCATAAGAAGAAGCCTCAGCTTGGTTTGCCATGTGGGAAAGTTCTTGCCATAAAATTTCTCAATAATAATAGCGGACTTAGAAGACTCCATTTCAGCAAAGATGAAGTAGGAAAGAAGCCAAGATCACCACGAACAGGCTGGAAACAGCCCCCACATGATGCTCTGACAGCTCCACTAACTTAGCCAAGTCTCCACAGTAAGAAACAGCAGCAACCACGAGCATCCTCAAGTCTAGAATTCCCACGAATCTGCTCCAAAGCAGCTTCTCCACACAGACGACCCCAGAAACCATCAAAGCGAAGCTCATATCCATGTGAAGGGAAGGCGAATCATGGCTGAAACGAAGGAGGAGGCTCGTGCAGCCAAGAGAGGAGCATCCATGAGGGGAAGAGGGAGGCAAGGTCATGGTGAAGGAGGAGGGAGAGAAACATAATAGTGGCCAAGTAGCATGACGAGGAGGACAAGGGCAAAAGCTTGATGGCTGGAGAAAGGAATATCATCGTGAAGAGGCTAAGGTAGGCTCTCCAAGAGGAAAGAGGGAGAGTAGCTTCCTTTGTCCCCCCTCAACCTCATTCCCTTGAAGAAGCAAGGAGGAATGAAGAGAGGAGAGCTGGCTCTGATACCAAATGTTGGAGCATAGAGGAGGAGGGAGAGGAGGTAGGGTAGGAATGTTAGGAAATGGAGTCAATTTGAGTGACTTTTAGTGTGTTTCTATTGAGTTCTAGAGTAGTACTGTACTACTTTATATCCTAGAGTGCCACGTGTCACTATGGGACTTATCCCATATACATTTGACACTTAGAGTGTGTGTGCCTATCCTATAAAGGCATTGTACTTTCTCATGTCAAATCGCTCAAACCTCAAGCCTTTCTTGGTGATGTAAGTACTTTACTTCAGTTGTACATTTCTTTATTTCTTTCATTTCCATTATGGTTGTTTAGTCTTGCTTTCATTTCCATTCCATTCCATGTCTTGCTTCTTCATATGGTATTAAAGCTACGCTATCTTCCAAGAGGTTGAGGTAAGAGATTGAGGACATTGAAGCTTCTCTCCCTCATTCCCCTTGTAGGAATGCCTTCTCCAATTCCATTGAGCTCAACCTTTTTCTTCCACCTTGAGCCTCACCATTGGAGAGCTTCATCGACAAAGAGATCGTGGTTGCCCACTTTCCATTCTGTTTCAGCTTCGACCCCGGCAGCCCACATTTTTCTCCAGTTCAGTCCGGTGCCTCGTTTCATTGCCAGAAACAGTCCAATGGCTGTTTTTTGACTTTTTGAGGTCCGATTCAACGTTTTTTGAAATTTCGGAGCTGCCCTCAAACAAACCTGTCCCGACTGCTCCTTCCCGCCATGGATCCCACCCTTCTAGGTTATAGGCTAGGTGCTCGTCGCTTTACCTGGAGACCTCGGAGGGCACCTCGCATATGTTCGTCTGCTTGGTCGAGGTTTGCAAGAATTTAGTGTCTCAGTGAAGACCGATCACTCTGCTAGGTACTTTGTACAAAATCTTAGCAAAAGCAATCAGCCTACGTTTGCAGCCCTTTCTTCCAGATCTTATACCATGTACGCAGACGGGCTTTGTGCATGGCAGGAGCATCTTTGATAACATCTTCTCATTTTGGGAGGCTTCCGACTGGGCAATACATAATGGCCATGGGCTAGCCATTCTACTCCTGGACTTTGAGAAAGCTTATGACAGAGTAGACTGGGGCTTTCTAGAGGGTACCCTCGTTCACTTTGGATTCACAGATGCATGGATCAGAGGGGTGTCAGCTCTCTGCAGATCAGTAGCCAGGTTCTTATTAGTGGAGTCACGGGAGACAGGTTTCAGATTACCAAATCAATCTGTCGGGGATGCCCTTTAGCCCCCTTTCTCTTTTTATTTGTGGCCGAACCTATGAACTATTACCTTAGAGCTCAAGCTGATATTATAGGGTTGAGGCTTCTGTCGAGGCAGGAGGATGAGCTCTTGGATAGTGTGTTAGCAGATGATATAGCTGTTTTTTTGGATGCCACAACACAAACACTCACCTCGTTCAGGATAGCCTTGGATTTTTTTCGCACTGCAGCAGGGGCTCATACTAATTGGAACAAATCCAATGGCTTTTGGGTAATTTTAGCTGGAAAAGTTTTCGAGACCAGAGGCTAGAGGCTAAGTATGGCGACGCTCGAAGGCCATAGAGAAAAGGAGATCATGAGGGCGAAGGGATGTCATAGGGGTGAAAAAGGAATTAGAAGTGGAGGGAAGGAAAAGGGAGACTATGACATAAGGAGAAAAGGAGAGGGGGAAGAGAAGCATGTACATAATAGGAGGAGGAATGTTGAGATGTAGACATCAAGGGAAGAGAACCATACTTTATTTGAAAGAAGGGATGAGAGGGAAATATCAAAATACTAGCTAGGTGGCTTTACAAGAATGAGCGTGTCTCATCAAGGAATAGCCCCTTCCTTTTATAGCCAAAAGAGGGGGTCTCTCCACATTAATGTATCCTCCCACATGCATGGTGTGTGTGGAAAAGTCTCCCATGTAGGCTAGGTGGTTACGCACTCTCAATTGTGTGCGACAACCCTTTGCCTCAATTTTCCACATAAATCAAGCCCCATATCTCAAGTCTATGATACTCCCTTGGTCTCTTTCCAATTTTATAATATGTTCAAACCTCTAGGAGGACAAGTGGAGGGTTGGCACAAGGAATCTTGCCACCTCATCCTACTTTCCCCATTATTTAACTAGCTCTCTTGGTCCTTCTATACCTCCCCCACATGGGCCTATCCCATATGGAGGGAATAACTCAATATAATATCTATCTCCACCTATTTTATATTGCTTCTCCCATGGACTTTGAGCCATATCTCACTAAATGCAGCCTAGGTGGGGGGTGGCACATGGAGGAGCCATGCTACCTTGCATTTTATAATATTACTATCATGGATTATGTACAACACACCTTATGGGTCCTCTTACATGGAAGGGTGGCACATGGTCATGCCCTGCCACCTCAACCTTGGGCCCTATGCACACCATATTTTATTATACTATTGTCACATATACAAACACACATATATATTAATGCCTTTTTCCTTAGACAATTTTATCCATAACAGTTCCCCCCCCCAGGCAGGGAATGCACAGCATTTCCATGCCTGGGACCATCACGCACAAAGAAAGGCTTGAGGTAACGCTTGTTGATCACCTTCTTGCCGTATGGTTCATGCAGCTCCTGAACTTGTACAGACCCATTGCTACGTTCTTTGATGACTTTGTATGGACCAGCCCATAGTGGCAGAAACTTCTTATCCATTTGGTGGTCCAATCTTTTATCAAAGCATAGCACAACATCCCCCTCAGCAAAGTGTCTTTCCCATCCCTTGCGAATCTTAGCATCCAATCGGGCCTTTTGACGATTCTTTTGGATCTCTGTTTGGTGTAGTGCAAGGCGTCGGGTCTCATCTAACTTCTCAAGTTGTACCAATCTGGCCTCTACATGTTCATCTTCTGTCATCCTCTGTTCCTGTGCCAATCTCAAGACCGAAATCTCTATCTCTAGTGGTAAAACTGCCTCAGTACCATACACCAACTCAAAAGGAGTGTGACCTGTAGATGTTTTATGAGTGATGTTGTAAGCCCACACTGCTTCAGTGACTTTCTGATCCCATTGGCTCATTTTTTCTGCGGCCATCTTTCCCATGGTTTTACAAAGGAGGCCATTGGTCCGCTCTGTTTGACCCATGGATGCTGGATAATAGATGCTAGAAGTGTGATGATCAATACCCATGCGATCCATGAGTAACTCCACTGCTTCATTTAAGAATGGACTCCCATGGTCAGAGACTATCTCCATGGGTGTCCCAAACCTTGTGCAGATACGTTCAAATATGAAATTTGAAATTGCCTTGCCATTTGCAGCAGAGAGGGCGATAGCTTCAGCCCACTTAGTGACATACTGAGTGGCTACCAAAAGATACTTCTTTTTGCGGGCAGTCATGGGCAAGGGCCCGACAAAATCTATTCCCCACTTCTGAAACGGATGGATGGACATCACTGGGTGATGTTGCTCGGGACGCAAATCCTTCCTACCGAAGAATTGACATGGTTCACAGGTTTTGCAATACAAAGTGACATCCTTGAACAAGGTCGGCCAATAGTACCCAGCATGTAAAATCTTCTTAGCTGTATAGTCACTGGCATAGTGGCCTCCACAAAATCCATCATGATAATGCTTCAATACCTTAGGCACTTCATCTGCATCAATGGCCCGTCTGAGTACCCCATCCATGCCTTGACGATACAACACCCCATCAAGGAGGGTGTAGGGCCTACTATCTCTGCGGATCTTCTTTCTCTCATAGCTAGTACTTTCTGAAGGAAAGGAGAAAGCAGTCAAAAACTTGTAGATACCACCATACCAAGGATCCCCAACTTCTATGGCTGCTACAAGGGTTACATCAAGGCACTCCTCTAAATCAATCAAAGCATTCTTCAAGTTGGAACAACCCCCTTTTACAATTTTGAAAGAAAAATCATATTCTTGTAAAACTACCAACCATTTGGTCAACCGGCCCATGGGATTTGGTGATTGAAGAACCTGCTTTGCAAGACCAGTGCTAGTGAGTATAAAGAAGGACTTTCCAGCCACATAATGCTTAAATTTCTCAATGCAAAACACCAAAGACAATGCATGCTTGTCAGCCTCTGAATAGCGTCGCTCAGTGTCGAGCAATTGTCGAGAAGCAAATCGAACATGATACATGAACCGATCCTCCCCTTGCTGGAGAAGAATACCTGCCAGAGTGTGCTCACCAAACCCAGGATTGATATAGAAGGTCTTTGACCAGTCTGGATTGCGCAGAATGGGTTCTGAAGCCAGAGCATTCTTGATTTGTGCAAATCCATGATCACAATCCTTATCCCAAGAGAAATCAACCCCATCTTTTAATAGCATAGTCATGGGCCGTGTCAAAGCAGCATATTGATCAATGAAGCGGCGATAGTGTCCTGCTAGATTGACAAATGAGCGTACATGACGTTTGGTTGTAGGCGGGGAGAGCTTGAGGATGGCTTCTACCTTCTCGGGGTCAGGCTTGATGCCCTCCGATGAGACAACATGTCCCAATAACCTCCCTTGAGTGGCTCCAATGGTGCATTTCTCAGGGTTGAGACTGCCATTTGCATCATTGACCCTTTGGAAGGCCAATCTAACCTTCATGATGTGCTCCTTACGTGACGAGAATATACAGAAATCATCTAAAAACACCTCCAAGAAATCCCCCAAATAAGGAGTAAACACCATCTGCATAAATCTTTGAAAGGTAGCAGGAGCATTGGTGAGGCCAAATGGCATTACTTTGAATGCAAATGTCCCCCAGGGCGTGGCAAATGTGGTTTTAAGCACATCTTCCTCGGCAATTCTGATTTGATAAAACCCAGAGTAACCATCACAGAAAGTATACATCTCATGACCACTTACCTTCTCAAGAATGAGGTCTTGAAAGGGCAGAGGATGATGATCCCTCTTGGTGGCAGCATTGAGCTTCTTATAGTCGATGCAGACCCACCACTTGTTGTTTTTCTTTGGGATGACTACCACTGGTGAAACCCATTCAGTATTGTGAACCGGAACAATAAACCCAGCCTCTACAAGCTTCTGCAACTCTGAGCGCAAAGCATCGGTCTGCAGGGGCCCTAATCTCCGATACTTCTAAGCCACAGGCTTCGCATCAGGCTTCAGCTCTATCTTGTGCTCTATGGCAGTCACATGGCGAAGGTGGTGGTAGCTAGTTGCAAAGAGGTCAGGGAAATCTTTGAACATTTCGAGAAACTCATCTTTCTCCCTTGGAGTGAGATCTGGAGAAAGCATTGATTCGAGCTGTTGAGGACTAGCTGTTATCTTTTCTGCAGGTGGCAGGGTCGGAGACACCCCCATCATGTAAACTTCCTCCTTTTCTGAGAATTCCTCCCCCCCGTCTGATTCTTCCCTGGACTCAGACACCTGGACTCAGACACTGAGGATGAGAGAGTATCACTGTCATGCTCCTCTTCTTCTTCCGGTTCCATGGCACTAGGTTGCACCGGGATCTTCTCCTTAGAAGCACCAAAAGACATGTGTCCTGTCTTCCAATAGCTGACTGCATCACTTTTTCTCAACCATGGTCTCCCGAGTATGGCTGGGTAACTTCTGCCTGTATCTTCAATGTCCACTACATAGAAATTGACAGTGGTGGTCAACCCATTGACAGTGATGGGCAAATCCTCAATGACTCCCATGGTGGCGAGTCGTCGACCATCTGCTACCTTGATTCGAGTGGAGGAACGCCTTGTACATTTCAAATTCAATTTCTTCATGATTCGAGGCACCATGATATTACATGCAGCTCCCCCATCAACACACACATTTTTGACACGGTAATTATCTATGATGACATCTACTGTATGCGGGTGTCGATCAATTTCTTCAGAGATAGAAGATACCTCTCGTACCTTTCCCTTTTTCTTGCTCTTCCTTGTTGAGAGACCTTGCTGCAGCTCACGTCTCACCTTAGGGCTTAATGCTATTAGTTGAGGGAGTGTGATGCTCAAAGACCGATGAGCAAGGTCTTGGACGACCGAATAGTCCTCTTGCCCTGAGCCGATGGGAAAATCCGAGGGTGACCACTTACTCCTGCGAGATCTTTTAGTCTTCTCGGTTGGTGGGTCTGCCATCTCAGCATCTGAGGGCTCTGAGAAGGACACCTTCTTCCTGGGGCGGCCCGGTCCATGGTTTGAAGAGGGGTCTGAGGTGACACGACTTCTTTTCCCGAGATCAAGGATCTCTACATCAGAATCCTCAGTGCCCGACTCACTTAGAAGATTCACCCTTGGAATATTGGGGCATTCTATGCGATAATAACCCTTCTGGTGGCACTCGTAGCATACAACATTAGCACGGTCTCTTGGAGGGCGGTTGGCTTGATTTTTGATGCCCACCATCTCAAGCCGAAGATCATTCAGGGCTTTGGCCAGGTCATTGACTCCAGGTTCTGTTGTAGGGGGGGGCTCTTTAGTTGGAGGGGCCATGGGAGTAGAGAGGAGGGGGGCTCGTGGGCGAGGCTGGGAAAATCTTCGAGGCGGAGGGTGAGGATATCCACCTTGCTGAGGGTAAGCATCTAAGGGAGGACCATACATTTGAGGTGGAGGCGGTGGATACATCCCTGATGAGGGGTGGGGGTATGCCCTTGAGTTAGACCCCCCAGGTTGTTGTTGCAGGAATTGAGGGGGTTGCGGAGGGACAATCATCTTCTTTGAAGCGGGGTCAGACTGAACTTTATCAAACTTTTGAGCAATCTCATGTGCTAGCACCATAGTTTCTGGATTCTCCCATTTAAGGTTGAGGCGGAATTCATCACTCGCTCCTGCTACAAGGTAGCCCAGCACATGCTGAGTCATTCCAGCTCGAAACCCGGCATTGTCCTCTTGTGTGGCAATCAAACGGTCCAGGAGCACGGCCGCTCGATCCACATATCGACGTGCCGTCTCACCTTCAGACTGCTTCAAGTTTGCCACCTGCAGGTACACATTCTCTGGCTCCTCTTCTTTGCCGAAATATTCAATCATTGCTGCTGTCAACCTTGGCCAGCTTTGGCGAACGTCTTCGGTTTGCTTCTCATACCACACTTAAGCCAAACCCTCTAGAAATGTGGGAAGAACCAATAGCCATCTGTCTTCAGTAAGAAAGTTGAGAGAAACACAACGGCGCTTGAAGGCCACAAGATACTCATTTGGTACAAATGGATTCCTTGGTCGAAACATTACCAACCATAGCCGAGGCCTAGAAACCTTTGTAATGAGATTGTGAATAAACCATTCAGGACGAGCTTTTCCACAGGAATCAACAAGCAAATGCGCCAAATCTCCCCCCAAGCTTGGGGAGCATCCCACCCTTCGATGAAGGACACCGTTTTAATTACCTCTAAAGCAACAAGCAGTTCGATCACCGCACAATGAGTAGAAAATCCTCCCAGCGTATCAGTAGTTCTTCACCATGAATCATCCACGGTGTATCATTCCACCCGTCATCTCCTTCAATAATGCACTGGACAATCAGCCGTTGAAGGTCGACATGAAGATCAAGGAAGACATCTCGTGCATTGGTAGCCGTAAGGTGCGGAGGAACAGGCACCAACTCCTTAAACGCATCGAGAAGTGACATAAATGTCCACCCTTCTCGTGTGGCGTGCGTCCGTGAAGTGAGCTTGGAGAAGTTCTGAATCGGCGATCTAGCAAGAGATGTGGATAGAGTACATAAAATGAAGTATTTTTGCTTTTTACAGCAAGAGCAAACTCCTTACGGTTAGGGAGTTACAGTTCCCGCGATTTCAATATATGAACAAAAATCATTACATTTTTACCACTTCCAACTTGTTGGCCCAATGATAAGACTTTCTTTTGTGAAGGGGGAGGTCTTGGGTTCCAATCCTACTCTTTAATAAAAAGAGAGGAGAGGAGAAGGAGAAGAGAAAGAGAAAGGGAAAGGAGAAGAAGAAGAAGAGAAGAGAGAGAGGGGGCGCGGGATCTGCTGTTACAGTTTTGCAAGGCCTCAGAAAACTGTCCGCAACCAGAAGACGCAGCAGTCCAGAGAACTGTCACGCGGGTGAACGCAGAAAACTGTCCGCGACCAAAAGTCGCAGCAGTCCAGAGAACTGTCGTGCGGGCGAACGCAGAAAACTGTCCGCAACCAGAAGTCGCAGCAGTCCAGAGAACTGTCGTGCAGGTGAACACAGAAAACTGTCCGCAACCAGAAGTCGCAGAAAACTGTCGCACAGGAGACGCACGAATCGAATGCACGCACAGTCGCCTAGAAAGAGCACAGATGGTATAGTTTTGTAGATGTAACCCGTACGAGTAGAAGATTCGCCACTAGCCGTGGAGATTCGTATCCCAACAGCCACACCAAAACTTTTAGCTGGAAAAGTTTTCGAGACCAGAGGCTAGAGGCTAAGTATGGCGACGCTCGAAGGCCATAGAGAAAAGGAGATCATGAGGGCGAAGGGATGTCATAGGGGTGAAAAAGGAATTAGAAGTGGAGGGAAGGAAAAGGGAGACTATGACACAAGGAGAAAAGGAGAGGGGGAAGAGAAGCATGTACATAATAGGAGGAGGAATGTTGAGATGTAGACATCAATGGAAGAGAACCATACTTTATTTGAAAGAAGGGATGAGAGGGAAATATCAAAATACTAGCTAGGTGGCTTTACAAGAATGAGCGTGTCTCATCAAGGAATAGCCCCTTCCTTTTATAGCCAAAAGAGGGGGTCTCTCCACATTAATGTATCCTCCCACATGCATGGTGTGTGTGGAAAAGTCTCCCATGTGGGCTAGGTGGTTACGCACTCTCAATTGTGTGCGACAACCCTTTGCCTCAATTTTCCACATAAATCAAGCCCCATATCTCAAGTCTATGATACTCCCTTGGTCTCTTTCCAATTTTATAATATGTTCAAACCTCTAGGAGGACAAGTGGAGGGTTGGCACAAGGAATCTTGCCACCTCATCCTACTTTCCCCATTATTTAACTAGCTCTCTTGGTCCTTCTATACCTCCCCCACATGGGCCTATCCCATATGGAGGGAATAACTCAATATAATATCTATCTCCACCTATTTTATATTGCTTCTCCCATGGACTTTGAGCCATATCTCACTAAATACAGCCTAGGTGGAGGGGTGGCACATGGAGGAGCCATGCTACCTTGCATTTTATAATATTACTATCATGGATTATGTACAACACACCTTATGGGTCCTCTTACATGGAAGGGTGGCACATGGTCATGCCCTGCCACCTCAACCTTGGGCCCTATGCACACCATATTTTATTATACTATTGTCACATATACAAACACACATACATATTAATGCCTTTTTCCTTAGACAATTTTATCCATAACAGTAAGTGATGAGGACACTCTAGACTGGGGGAATGACATAGGACTCACTTGGATTCAGAGGGGTGTTTCCCTCAGGTACCTAGGATGCTAGGTTGGGGTGGGCATATCTCCAGCACAGCAGTTTGCTCCCGTGTTGGAGAGCAGCAGTTTGCTCTCGTGTTGGAGAGCATCAGGAGGAAAGTCATTTTTTGGAGTTCTGCCAAACTTGACCTTGCATCCAGAGTAGTGATTGTGAACCAGGTATTGTTGGCTACTTCCTGGTGGTGCAGGTCTAGAGGTTATATTTCTCAGCTCATAAGACCTATCAGGAACTTCCTTTGGAGCGGGTTAGATGGCACCTCAGATGTTGTAGCCAGGGTGGCTTGGGAGACCCTCATTCTCCCCATAGGGGAAGGAGGTCTCAATATTATTGATCCAAACTTGCAGTGTATAGCCTTGCTCTTTAAATTTGTAATGAGAGGATTAATGCCTGGAGAGGAGCCTTGGAAAGATTTTTTCTTACACAGTGTATGGCCTTGCTCTGTAAATTTGTAATGAGAGGATTGATGCCTACAGTAGCCTTGGAAAGATTTTTTCTTACACAGCATTCAGTCTTGTACACCATCTCATGGGGGAGATTGGATGGATAGCTTGAGATGGATCTTTACTTCAGTCCATCTTAGATTTCCCTCTTTTCTCTCATGGCTGCCATTCTGAAAGCTTGGGGCAGCTTCAGAGGCACTCTTCAGAGAGTTCCACCCTCCTCTCGAGAAGAAATAGACAAGCAGCCAGTCATGTGGAATGACTCTATATTGGATGAGCATGGCAGATCGCTAGGAGTGTCACATTACATGCAGTGGTCTAGACGGGAGAGGGGACCTGCTTCCACAGTAGGTGCTTGGAAGGCTTTTAGGAAGCTTCCAGAGGATCAGAAACTCTTGTCAATTGGCCACCTCAGAGGGAGTGCAGCCAGGATGCAACAGATAGAAGTAGCCATACCAGCAAAGTGGATAGATACAGATGGCATGCTGATCACAGAGTCCACTTGGTTGGGAGCTTTCACGGGGATAGGTATTCCATTACAGGTTATTGCTTTGCGGGATGCACTTGAGGAGACCCTTGTCTTTGATGTTCAGTCGTGAGACAGACTTCTTAGATCTTCAGATGATATTCTTTTGGAGGTTGCCTTCTAGTCTGTTAGGATTACAGGTTACATGGAGTGGGACAAGGACTCACAGTGGTATCTGATCCTGACCCTGCTCTCTTGGCACTTGGGTCTTGGAGACTTTGGTTATATGGTGGTTCCCCCATTAGGTTCTTGTAGTGGGACCCAGGAGAGTGGGAATGGATTGATGAAGGGAACCAAGAGAAGGGCATCCCCTTCTTTCATTACACAGTCAGAAATGCAAGGAGATTTCAGATTAGCAATAGGATTGGAGGCCCTCCAGAGCTCCTCATTCGGACAGTAATCAGATTTCTGCAGAGATGCAGGAAAACTTTTGGAGGAGGCTCTAGAAATCCCTCACAGGAATAGAAAGATCACTCTCTTATTTTGGCTTTCTATGCACGGAGGGATTGCAGTGAACTTGTGGAGATCTAGGTTCGGGGCTGACCCTACTTGTCCTCGATGCCACGCAGCTGTTGAGTCAGTTCAACATTGCCTTTGGAGTGCAGACAGGCGAGGATGTGATTTGGAAGGGTGTTGCTAGGATATTTTGCATATTTCGTAGAGCACCCTTCTTCATGACTTGGGGATCAGTGGCATGGTTATCTCTTACTGGCCCTCACGTGTTTTTTGAGGGACATGACTCAGACTCATCCTTCATTATATACGACGACACTCTATGGAGTCTTGTTCTCTCTAGGATGTTTCCTTCACTCCTTTTAGAGTTGCTCATGCCTCGGTGGACACATCGTGAGAGATTCTGGCTAGCATTACAGCTTGGCCTATTTGGAGGGCCACATGTACGGAGGCAATGGAGGGTTCCCAGGTTCACCCTTCCCAATCTATGGCCAGTATATGGATTGATACCATACACACATTGGTGGCCATCTGGGCGAGCATGCAGGGATCCTCCAGAGCAGCTAAAGCCAGGAGAGATACTTTTTCCAGAGTTTGGAGAGGATCTCCTTTCTTCTGTGAGTCTCCTTCAGGGTTGAGGTGGCATTTTCAGCCTCCACCTTGGATTTTTGTTAGCTCTTTTTTAGCTGGTTTTTTTTTTCATGCATGGCATGATGTACTCCCGCATTAGAGCTTGCTCTTGCGGTTTTCATTCATACTTAATGAAGTAATCTTTTTGCAAATATTAAAAAAAATGAACCTTTCCCGCACCATTTCGGACGGGAATTTTTTTTTGCAAAATTTTGTCTGTACGGATAGCTGCGTGACAGTGCCAAGAGTCCGTACAACTTGTCAGAAGGCGATTCCAAGCATTTTTTGCTGTTTTTGCTCAGATCTGGACTCTTTTCAGTTCTAGGACAGTTTCGAGAACTTCTCTTGCCCATATTGCAAGTGCATTGCAAGGTACATTGTTCATTTGCAGTGTTACACAACTTCAGGCTGTTTTGGGCACTTGTTTTTTAGTGGGTAAAGCTTCTACAAGTTGTTTGCAGCTCTTTCAAACTTGCATTTGGATTCCCATTGTGTTGGGTGTAAGATTTGTGGCTGGAACAAGCCTTTTTGGTGCCTACTCAGCTTGCATTTATGAGTCTTGAGACTCATTAACAGCTACTTGCAGTTGGGATTGCATTCTAGCACGTGAAGTGCTTCAGAATACTGGAATTTGAGCCAGTGCTTAGCTGATTTTTGGGGCAAAAGTACTTTGCATGTTGGCCATTGTTTGGCATTGCATTGAACCATTGTCTGGTTGCAATTTAGCATATTTTTTTGGGGCAGAAGTAAGTGCTTGTATCCCGGAGGGGGATTGTGATTGAGCAGATTTTTTGGGGCGGATTTTCGCAACTATTATCCCAGCAGGGATTGGGCTTAGTGCAAGCAATTTTTGGGACATATTTACTACTATTTCAAAGCAGCCACTATCAGTACATGCCACTGAAGTAATTGCATAGCAGTCAGTTATATTTCAGGTGCCCATTTGTTGCCTTTCTTTGCAGATTTATTTGTAGGTATTCTTGAGCCAGCATCATGTCTCTTTCAAAGAATTTTGGGACCATGTCTGAGGCCAACAAGTTGGATGGCCCCAACTATGCTTTGTGGTCATTTACACTCAAGAATATCTTGGTTGGAAAGGGCTTATGGGACATTGTTAATGGTGATGAGGCTAGACCTCCTGGATCTAGCACGAGTGCATCTTCCACTTCTGGCACTACCACTCAGTCTTCTACAACCACTCCCACGTTGGATTAAAAGAGGTTTGGTCGCAAGGATGCCCATGCTGAAAGATCATAGTGGTAGGAAGAGAAGCAAGCTAACACTAGGAATGGAAAGGAAAGATAACAAGCATAATGGAAATGAAATTGAAAGAAAATGAAAGCAATGGACAAGCACTCACATGATACCAAAAGAGTTTGATGTTGACTGATATGACAAGACTAGAAAGTACAATGCCTTTATAGAATAGGCACACACACTCTAGGTTCACATGTATATGGGATAAGTCCCATAGTGACATGTGGTACTCTGGGATATAAAGTAGTCTAGTACTACTTCTAGGACTCAATAAAACACACTAGAACACTCACTTTGGCTTCATGTTCTAACACCCCCCCATGAAGGCAAGGTGAGAGAATAGAGGAGAAAATCTACACCCATGATAGCATCCAACTATTAGCCTATGCAATCTCAGAGGCAAGTGTGCATGGCTCAGAGGCTAGTGAGCATAGTACAACAGACTCAGAGGCTCATCTAGCATGGCTCAGAGGCCCAACAAGCATGAATGCAAAAGACTAAGAGCATGGCTCAGAGGCTAGAGAGCATGGCACAACAGGCTCAGAGGCTCTACCAAGCATGGCTCAGAGGCTCAACAATGGAGTACCCATAAATGGAAGGACTCCTTCCAAACATCCCCCCATGGCTTCATAACATGAAGTGGTAGGAAGCCAAACACAAATAAAATCAATACATCAATTTAGGAGGATAATCCAAGGTTGAGGACCTTATACACACTGACTCTTTATGATAATCATTATAGGGGGACTACCCAGGGAAGAGTACCCAATTACATCAAGATGATTTCAGATTTCAGAAAGCATAGTCACGATCATTAGGCTCATAAACCTCCTGATGAATAGAGAATTCTTCCACTTGAGCTGTGAGAGCATGAATTGGATTATCATCTAGTTCCTCTGCATCATTGTCTCCTTCTGCAACCAGGTGGACATGGTCCTTGTGTTGTTGCTGGGCAATCTTCTTGTAGCACCGGTCTTCGGTGTGTCAAAGTCTCCCGCAGTATGTGCACTTTGAAGGAGTGAACTTCCCTTTACCTTTGGAAAATGGAGCATGTGAGGCAGGACTACCTTTACCCTTGGAGAAGAGGACATTGGAGTCAGGAGTGTCGATATTCCTCCTATCATGATCCAGTAGCATGGCGACCATAGCGTGAAAAGTCATGCCCTGTGCGACACGAAGTGTTGGAATAATCTCACGGTACTTGGGCATTTCTTCGATGCTGGAGAGAAGTACTGCTACCTGATCATCTTCCCAACGGGGGCCTTGAGGGCTGCGAGCTGGGTGACGAGAGACTTCATGTGATTCAAATGTGCCATGAGCGACACATCGTGCTCCATTTGGAGTTTAAAGAACTCCTGCCTGAGAAAGACTTTGGAATTGACTATCTTGTTGCCAAATAAATGCTCGAGCTTGTCCCAGAGTTCAGGTGCCGCGTGAGGTCAAAATCAAAGTGATGAATCACTTCATCACCAAGACCTAATCCAATGAGGGAAAGAGCTTTGTGTTGAGGGTCTCCCACTGTTGGATCTTGGTATCATCGAAGAGTGGCTCCTTGAGTTTTCCATTGACCACAGACCATGCTCCCTCTCTCATAAGAGCAAATCTCAGCTTGGTTTGCCAAATAGGAAAATTCCTACCATTGAGCTTCTCGATGTTGTACTTGGAGAAATCCATGGCAGCAAACTGACTTTGGGTAGCTTCAGCACACAAACAATTGAAGCGCGGGAAAGAGCTTGAAGTTGAAGCTGAATGAATATGTTGAAGGCGCAATGATTGGAGCAGAGGTTAACGATGAAGAGGATGGAGAGCTCCACGTTGAGCTGGCTGCATCATGCTTGGGCTGTCAAATCATTGAGCTCTAAAACAAAATTCGCGCGCAGAAACAATTTTCGTCACTTCTTGCAAGGGCTGTAATTTTTCACATAAAACTCGGATTGCAATGATGTAAAGATGAAATTTGTAGTACTCAATGTCCTCTACAACTTTGCTGAACAAAGCCGTGATTCTGCTTCTAGATCCGGATAGAAGCAGAAAATCGCCCGCAGGTCACAGAAAGATGTAGCTGAAGGAAGGAGAAGTGAGGTGGCAGATCATGGCGTGGAGAAGAGAGCTCAAGGAAGAGAGAAGAGGGCAGCTTTCCAAGGAGGAGGAGGTAGAGTAGCTTCATTTGCCTCCCTCACCTCAACCTCTTAGAAGGGAAAGGGAAAGAGAGAGCAGGGCTAGGAACATAACTATGATACCACATGAAAGATCATAGTGGTAGGAAGAGAAGGAAGCAAACAGTAGGAATGGAAAGGAAAGATAACAAGCATAATGGAAATGAAATTGAAAGAAAATGAAAGCAATGGACAAGTACTCACATGATACCAAAAGAGTTTGATGTTGACTGATATGACAAGACTAGAAAGTACAATGCCTTTATAGAATAGGGACACACACTCTAGGTTCACATGTATATGGGATAAGTCCCATAGTGACATGTGGCACTCTAGGATATAAAGTAGTCTAGTACTACTTCTAGGACTCAATAAAACACACTAGAACACTCACTTTGGCTTCATGTTCTAACACATGCGTTGTCTGTAAAGACACACATTAAGTCCACTATCAAGTATTGCAAGACCTTCAAAGGCAGCTTGGGATAGAGTGAAAAGTATGCGGAATGTGAAGAATGAAGCAAGAAGCATTGCTTTGAATAATAAGGTCAACAACTTGTCCATGCAGGAAGGTCAAACTATTTCAGTTCATATTGCAAAGATTACTGACATTCAGGATGAGCTCGCAGCTATTGATGAGGATATAGAAGACAAGAAATTGGTCTCTATCACCCTCAATAGTCTGGCACCCTCATATGATACGTTTGTTACCTCCTTGACTATTATGCTCAAGGCTGCTCCACTCAATTTTGAGAAGTTACTTGGCATGCTCTTATAGGAAGAAATGCGGACTTCCAATTCAGCCCGTTCGAGTGAGCAAGCACTTGCCACTTATGGAAAGTGTAAATTTCAGAAAAAGACCAACCATGCTTATCAGCCTAGGAAGGAGGTGAATGCAAACACAAATGCAGGGAATGCAGATAAAGGTGCAAAGGTGAAGAAAGGCAAATGCAATTATTGCAAGAAGGTTGTTACATTGCAGAGTGCCAAAAAAGGATTGCCAATGAGAAAAAGAGTCAAGGCACAAGTAGTAATTATGTGGCACCAGCTGAAAATGCCAATGCTTCACCATCTCATGCAAACTTTGCACAAGAGGGAAAGGATTATGTGTTAACTGCATTTCAGGACAGCTTTCATGCCAAGGGGGATTTAGTTGCACATGATGCTTCTCTTGCTTCATCTGAGGATTCTTCATTTTTTGCCATAGATACTTGATATCTATATAGTGGTGCATCGGAGCACATGACTCACAGGAAAGAGTGGTTTTAAGAAACTAAACCTGTTCATGGCAGATAGGTTACTTATGTCAATGATGCCACTCAGGACATCACAGGAGTGGGAGATGTTTCCATTCTTCTAGACTTATGAAAGAAAAAGTATATCCATGATTTCTGGTATGTTATACTGAACTTGGACCATCCTTTTGGAACGGTAGGCGATGCAACTTTCCAAGAGCACAAGCTTCACACACCTCTTGAGCGGGCTGCTGTAATTTTGGCAATCTTCAACCATATTATGATTATGTAAATATGCCAAAGCTCTGTGATGTGCATGACCAAACCTGGTATGCCATAAATCACCTGGAGTAGAAGAAGAGATAGCCATAGCATGTTGATTACAGGGCTGAGCATCAAGCTTGTAAAGACCCATGCTGGCCTGATAAGAACCTGTAGCCACAATCTCATACCCTTTCTTTGAATTCTTGATCGTGCATTGATCATCCTGGAATTCCACAAGCATGTGTTGATCATGAGCCATGGATGGAACTGAAACAAGATTTTTTCTCAAGTCATCATAAGCAGGGATGTTTTGTTTGCAGAGCATGATAGCATGCAACCCATCTGTGAGGAGTTACCTCCATATGATGATACACCTTTGGACATCATTCATTTTGAGGATGATGCTGATTTGGGTTCTCCAATTGATGTTCCCTCTACCTCTCAGACTCTAGCAAGGTTGCCACATGTTGAGCGTTCTTTTCCCTAAAATGTTTCAGATTTGCAGGCAGCTCATGGGGAGGGATGACCCAATATTTGGAAGCGTTATCAACGCCGTGCAAAGGATGTTACTCCAGATGCACTTTAAGATGCTATTCCCAACGGGACGCTGAGGATTCAGTTCCTAGATGGGCTAGGTTGACACTTGCAGATACTAAACATCAGCCTATATAGGGGAGAACCAGGGCCAGCACTTAGAATGCTAAGAAGCAGGTGAATTTTGATCTCATGACCCAAGTGATGAAAGCTAAAACTGAGCCTCAGCACTGTGTGGAGGCTCAGGGCCATCCAGCATGGCAGAGAGCCATGGAAGCTGAGATTAGATCCATTCAAAAGAATGCTACATGGGACTTGGTTGATACGCCCATTGGCAAGAATGTGATTGGCACCAAATGGATCTACAAAATAAAGTATCATGCAGATGGTACAGCTGAGAAGTATAAAGCCCATTTGGTTGCCAAGGGATATGCACAAGAAAAGGAGATAGATTATGAGGAGACTTTTGCTCCGGTGGCCAAGATGACTACCATTTGATCTGTCATCGCTCTTGCTGAGTTCTATGGTTGGTCTGTGTACCAGATGGATGTCAAGACCACCTTCCTCAATGGGGATCTCATGGAGGAGGTCTATGCGCATCAGCCCCAGGGTTTTGTTATTCAGGGACAAGAGCACAAGGAATGCAAGCTTAGGAAATCCTTGTATGGGCTGAAGCAAGTGCCTTGTGCATGGTATCATAAGATGCATCAACTCTTTCTGTCCCATGGCTTTGTCAACACTCATACAGAGCCAAATTTATAAGTTCTGCAACAAAAATCAGATTTGGTCATACTTGTGCTTTATATCGATGACATCATACTCACCGGCAGTAATTTGCAGCAAATTGCAGCATGCGGTCCGTCTTGTGTCAGACCTTTGACATGATAGATTTGGGCCTCTTACACTTTTGACTTGGCATTGAATTTTGACAAACCCGAGGGGGATTTCTATGTCACAGACAAAATATTCGAAGGGGTTGTTGCAAAGATTTAAGATGGAGAGCTGTAAGCCTGTGGCCACTCCATTGGAAAAGGGAATCAAGCTAAGTAAGCACGATACAGCTGAAAAGTTTGATGGCACATTGTACAGGTAGTTGGTGGGCACTTTTATCTACTTATGCTCCACAAGGCCAGACATTGCCTATGCCACATGGCTTCTTAGCTAGTTCATGCATTGTCCCATAGTCATGCATTGGAATGCAGCGAAGAGGGTTCTCAGATATGTACAAGGTACACTTTCCTATGGGCTGCATTATGCTCCAGATGGTGACATTTTTTTGAGTGGCTTTACAGATTCAGATTGGTGAGGGGACATAGATGATTGCACATCCATTTTCGGCTATTGCTTCTGATTGGGCTCAGCATGTATCTCATCGCTCAATAAGAAGCAAGACCGAGTGTCTCTCTCTAGCAGTGAAGGAGAGTACAAAGCTGTGAATTCAACCACTATGGAATGTATGTGGTTGAGGAGGCTTCTGCATGACTTGCATCATGCTCAGGATGGTGACGCAACTTATGTGACAGCTAGAGTTGCATTGCTATTAGAAACAATCGTGTATTTCATGCTCGCATGAAACACATTGAGAATCACTATCATTATGTGCGGGATTGTATTACAGATGGCTTCATCGACCTCACATATTGTTCCACTGAGGACAATGTGGCGGATATCTTCACTAAAAGCCTGTCAACATCTCTTTTCACACGACATCGACCTCGCTTGGGGATACAAGACATACAAACAATGTCAAGGGGGGTTGTAAAATGACATTGTTTTCTTTTGTACTCCCATAGGTCGCTATATCCACATGTGGATGAATTTGTGCAACCATGGTACTACTATGACTAGACTCTAGACTACTTTAGCCATATCATTGAGGGGGGATTTGTAGAGATATCTACAATGATATGGTGTTGTAGGCCATAAGTCTACTATATGGTTGACCAGTACTTAGGTACTATATATACCAAGTACTTATATTGTTTGTTTTTGAACATTTCACTTGTGTTCACTTCTTGTTCTCTTGTGTTCACAACTATTCTCCATTCTTGTTCCTACAAGGGGTTCATCCCAACCTAGTCTGAATCGGCTTATAGCTAAAGCTTGGACCTGGATCTTGCAGATTGAGGCAACCCTTCCAGTGGATTGGGTAGACACAGATAATATGCCTCTCACTTGCTCCACTTGGGCAGGTGCTTTTACGAGAGGGGGTATTCCTCTTCAGGTTTTGGCCTTTCGAGATGTACATGGAGATGCCTTAGTTTTTTATGTGCATGATGGTGGCAAATTCAAAGTGGTTTCTTGACCCAGACCCTCGGCTTCTCTCCACTGGATCTTGGAGGCTTTGGCTCTACGGGGGAGTTCCCATTAGGTATTTGCAGTGGGACCCTGGAGAGTGGGAGTGGATTGACACAGGGCATCGAGAGAAAAGCATCCCCTTCTTTCGCTACACGGTCAGTAATGCGAGGAGATTCCAACTTAGTAGTAGAGGTTGGAGACCTTCTAGAGTTCCTCATTGGGAGGCATTTGATCACTACGGATTTGCAAAGGTGCTTCTGGAGGAGACTCTGGAAATCCCACAGGAATAGAAAGATCACTCTTTTCTTTTGGCTTTCTATCCATGGTGGGATTGCAGTGAACCTTTGGAGATCCAAACTCGGAGCCGACCCTACTTGCCCTCGTTGCCTCTCTACTTTGGAGACTATTCAGCATTGCTTATGGAATTACAGATAGACAAGGATGATTTGGATGGGGGTAGCCAGGATTTTCAGTCACTTTGTGCACTCCCTGTTCTTTATGACATGGAGCTCAGTGGCTTGGCTTTCTCTTACTGGGCCTCAGGTCTTTTATGAGAGGCATGACTCTTCTTGGGCCATTTCGATTTGACGTCATGTTGAGTCATGTTCTTTGGATGTGGTACCACACCTTCCTTTTGCAGCAGTACATGCCTCTGTGGATACCTCTTGGGAGATACTGGCGAGCATAGCAGCCTGGCATATCTGGAGAGCCGGATGCACAGATGCATTGGAGGGAACTCAGGTTCATCCCTCGCACACATTGGCTAGTATCTGGACAGACATCTGGACAGACACCATACATACTTTGATGGCCATATGGACGAGCATGTAGGGAGACTCACGTGCAGCCTCAGCTAGGAGGGCTTCTTTTTTCAGGGAATGGAAGGATTCTCCTTTCTTCTCTGAGACTCTTACAGGGTTGAGGTGGCATTTTCAGCCTCAGCCTTGGTTGTTTCCACCTCATTTTGAGGGGTTTATTTATCCTCATGGTTACATGATGTATTCCGCTTTGAGCTTGCTCTCGTGGATTTTTTCTCTTACTTAATAGAAGTCTCTTTCTTGGAAAAAAAAAAAAAAACTTGGACCTGACTGTACGGATGAAAGACGCTGATGAAGTACAGTGACTTGGTAGTACGACTGAACGATGGCTGCTTGTACGGCCTGAGTATACGGAGGTGCGGGCTATGTACGATGCTGCTGTTGTACGATGACCTAGTTGTATGGCTGTACGATGACTTGGTAGTGACCATACTCTCCACATCTGTAGCACATGATGGGTCTTCAAAGGTTTGTCCCTTTAAGTATCCCTCCCCGATCTCCTCGGAAACCACCCCATCAACCGTGTTGGTAGTATGGTACATTTTCACCTCCTGGAGTAGGTGGTTTGGTAAGGTGCATAGTAGGGTTGGGGAAAACAATATGATGCCCCAAGAGGAGTGGGTGTAGGAACTTGAAGTAAAGGAGGGTTAGGAAGTAATGGAGGTGGCATAGTCGAAGGAAGAAGTGGCTCAGATGCCTTCATAGAAGGAGGAGGTGGACTAGAAGTGGTTGATGCAGCTCTGTTGACTACAACCAACAACTAGAGATCCCCAGTAGAGCTTGCTTAACCCTTTCAGAAACCTGCATTATGAAGCATCATGCCCATGAATTTCGTAAAATGTACAAAAGGAAGTGGAAGTCGGTACCTTACGCTTAGATGGGCATTACCAGTGACCACCATGCCCAGCCCCTTTGCATTCAATTCACTAGAGACTGCTTCTCATCTAGGTTTCAAAGGATGACGGTCCATCCACCCTTGTTCTATCTTTATGTGCCTCTTTGATTTCTTCCAATTCCTTCTTAAGATGAGCCCTCCTCTCTTGAGCGGTTGGTAGTTGAAAGTTGTGTTGGTGCAAAACTCAATTGGGACCGTTCCATCTTCACGGCCTTCCTCGGGAACATTTGCAGGGAGGCATGTTGGTAAAGAGAGGGACGGAGTCGAAGCCATGTTTGATGGATAGGCAATAGGGAAGGAGAGAGATAGTGGAAAGACTGCATAAAAGTACATGAGAGAGGAGGTAGAACGTTCACAGAAGGTAAGGACATGACCGGGGCAAGATGAGTAACCACAGGTGGGATGGATGTAGAAGCACAACTTGACACTAACCCTGATTTATGTGAAGCAGATGAGATAGCAGCTTGACCAACTTGACTAATGGATGTCGAGTTCGATGCAGGAGGAGTCACCACATTTGCAGAAGTGGTTGTTGATGAAGATATCATTGCAAGACGAGAAGGGGGATCTCTTGACCTTGATGAGCTCCTAATGAGCTTTCATCCTTTGTATCTTCCTCTTCCACCCGCTCTCTTTTTCTCCGGAGCGCCAATCTTACCACCAGGGATCCCACCTGTCCAAGTCAATGAGAGCTTCAATGAAGTTACTTGCTCTAGCTACTGCTTCAATGGGTTCAATCTGTGCTCTCGCTCTGAGGACTTCCGTTGCATGTAATGCTTCTTGTATTGAGTTTGATCAGCCGAAGGTCTTCTCTCCACTCTCCTTTAGTACCTCCAAGTTGTCTCACTAGCTCCTTCAAGGATATCAGAACTACTCGGCATAAGACCTCTCTCCTGTAGGACCCTAGAACACCACTTCACTCTTGCTACTCAACACTAGCAGTGTCCCACCGTGATCGCCATAAATTGTCTAAGGGGGGATCTGAAAGATCATAGTGGTAGGGAGAGAAGCAAGCTAACACTAGGAATGGAAAGGAATGATAACAAGCATAATGGAAATGAAATGGAAAGAAAATGAAAGCAATAGACAAGTACTCACATGATACAAAAGAGCTTGATGTTGACTGATGTGATAGACAATAGACAAGTACAACACTATATAGTGTGACACTAGACTCTAGAAAGCCATAGTGTATATGGGATAACTCCCAATATGACATGTGGCATGTCTAGGACTCATAGACTATAAAACACCCCCCCATGAAGGCAAGGTGAGAGACTACTAGAATGGAACCAACAATAGAACATGACAATGACAGCCATCAAACTGTGCACCCTATGTAACTCAGAGGCTAAAGTCTGAGCATGTTCAGAGGTTGATCCAAGCACTCTCATGGCTTGAGACTCAACATGCTCAGAGGCTCACGTTATAGCATGGCTACATGACCAGCTCATAGGTCTAGAAATACACCACCATCTTGGAACTTGGCCAGGCCTGATAACGAGACCTATCAAAGCCAATACATATGGCTCCCACAGTACATCCCCCCTTGGCTTCATAACAGGACATGTTAGGAAGCCACACACCAAAATAGGAAAACCAATACATCTTTTTAGGAGGACTATCCAAGGCAGAGGACCTTTAGACTCAATGAAAACCAAACACTCAATACATATCATTTTAAGGAAACTACCCAGGGTAGAGGACCCCAAAATACATCAAGCTATAGGAATAATAGATCAGAAACAAAAGTCTCGATTATCAGGTACATAGACCTCTGAATAGAGAGAGAGATCTCTGATGTCGGTAGTAAGAGCATGAGTCAGTGTCGAAGCATCATCTTCTTCTTCGTCTTCACTTGTTGCAGCCCCAACCAAGGTGACATGATCCTTGTGGTGTTGCTTGGCAAGCTTCTGGAAGCAACGATCCTCGGTGTGACCAAGCTTCCCACAGTGATTGCATTTGAAAGGCTTTAATTTGCCTAAGGCTTTGCCCTTGGAGTACAGTACAGTGGAGTCCGGAGTGTCTGCATACTGTCTATCATGATCAATAAGCATAGCAACCATATCATGATAACCCATTTGTGTCACACGCAATGCTGGTATGATCTCCCGGTACTTAGAATTTTCCTCAATGCTCAAGAGGATCACAACAACTTGATCATCTTCCCCTACAGGGGCCGCCAGACTAGCAAGCTGAGGGACAAGGGATTCCATATGATTCAAGTGAGCAAGAAGAGAGTCTTCATGCTTCATTTGCAACTTGAAGAATTCATGTCTGAGGAATACCTTTGATTTGATGATTTTGTTGCCGAACAATTCTTCAAACTTATCCCATAAGTTGAGCAGTGGAATCAAAATCAAAATGATGAATAACGTCATCACCCAACCCCAAACCAATGAGAGAAAGAGCTTTGTCATTCAGATTCTCCCAGTGTGCAATTTTCTTTTCATTTGATTGGGACTTTTTCTCCTTGCCACGCACAATATTCCACACTCCATCTTTCATAAGTACAAGACGCATCTTGGTTTGCCATGTAGGGAAATTCTTACCATTAAACTTCTCGAACGCAATGGTAGTTGATTTGGAAGACTCCATGGTTGTGGGCAGCAGCTCCAAGAGAATGTCGAGCAGAACGAGCAAATTTGGCACTGCAATCGAGGTTGGAGCAGCTACTGTTGGTGGCAGTTCCAAGGCAATATGGCGAGGGCAGAGACGACTGCTAGTGGTGCTTCAATCGACGGCAAGAGCAATTGGAGTTGGCACACATTTCGAGGCTGTACGGGCAGGCTGGTACGGCACATAGTGCACGAAAACAGTCCGTACGGCCTGTATGGCCTGCTTACAACAGGCTGTACGGCCTGTTTGCAGCGGGCTGTAGTAGCTGAAGAGGGGGTAGTTGATGGCGAGGAAAGAGCATGGTGAGGCTTGGGTAGAAGGAGTGCTCATAGAAGGAGAGGGGGTAGTTGATGGCACAGAAAGAACATGGTCAAGCTTGGGTAGAAGAGGGAGTGCTCAAGGAAGGAGAGGAGAGGGCAGCCTTCTAAGGAGAATGAGGTAGAGTAGCTTCATTGACCTCCCTCACCTCAACCTCTTGGAAGGGAAAGGGAAAGAGAAAGAGAGAGCAAGGCTAGGAACATGGCTCTGATACCACATGAAGATCATAGTGGTAGGGAGAGAAGCAAGCTAACACTAGAAATGGAAAGGAATGATAACAAGCATAATGGAAATGAAATGGAAAGAAAATGAAAGAAATAGAAAAGTACTCACATGATACCAAAGAGCTTAATGTTGACTGATGTGATAGACAATAGACAAGTACAACACTATATAGTGTGACACTAGACTCTAGAAAGCCATAGTGTATATGGGATATTTCCCAATATGACACGTGGCATGTCTAGGACCTCACTAGACTATAAAACACACCTAGACCACCTAGAACACTCATTTTAGACTCACTTTGGCTTCATATTCCAATAGGATCCTACTACTTTCGGAAGTGTTATCAGAAGCTTAAGCCCACTGGTGCGAGTAGCAAGTAGGATGTGTCAATGAAAGCATGGAATGAGCAGGGTGCGATGGTGTCATTGATGGTGTGAGTGTTGGACGATAATGTCAACGATGGAATGAGTAGGGGATGATGGGACGAATGCGATACGAGGGCAAGAGTGATGTCAATGAGCAAGATGCTAAAGCGGAGCACAATCACAAGAGCCAACCTTCGGCATGAATGAGCAAGATGCTAAAGCAGAGCGCAATCACAAGAGCCAACCTTCAACATGAATGAAACAAAACTCAAGCCACATGACACAAGGTCCATTGTAGCAAGTGAAGGAGGATGAAGAGAGAGACATGAAATGAAGAGGACTTGCAATTGCGACCAGAGATGGAAGGAAGCATAGTGTATAAGAGCTGAACAAAGAAAAATACACCAACAGGGCACCACCATGATAAACCATGCGAGCTCGTGACTCAAGCCTTCCTCCCACTCTCCCCTCCCCATCCAACAACCATCCCCCTTCTTCCCCTCCCCTTCATCCACTCTGCTTCCTCTGGAGGGTCCCTTATCCTTGCTGAGAATCTTCTTCCGTTCTCCCAATTGGTGGTGTCTCTGTCTCCTTGCTGAGAATCTTCTTCCGTTCTCCCAATCGGTGGTGTCGTCTCCCTTAGCCGTTCCAATGCTCCGAATCTTGATGGCTTCACCCACTTCTGACTCGCCATCCTCCTCCGAGTTGGTAACATAATTACCCTATATGCACCTCCCAGTTGGTTGGAATGAAAGGGGGGGATGGGACTAGCAGGGAGGAGATGGAGCAAGCAACAATGATGACACATTGAAGCTAATCTAACTTTTAGAACGCATCCCCTCCAAGATCCACCTCAGCTAGATTGCCTCATTGTAAAGGTTTGCTCTTTTCAACTTATACCAGTGTACATTTAGTCAATTATCTGTGCACTCCTAGCTATGCCCTCAATCCTGCAACCCTACTCTCTCTACTCCTCCCAAGTGTACAATTACTCACTTGTGTGTGTGCCCCTAGTTGTTCCCTTTCTCCACCTCTTCTCTTTCTCTCCTCTCCCCCCTCCTACTTTGTCATGATATCAAGCTTAGGTTGCCTTCCACAAAGGCTTCATCTTGTCTAGTGTTATAGGTCCTCTCTCCATGTTGTAGAGCTTGTTGCCCCTTCATTCTGGTAAAAAAGCTCCTGAAACAGAGCTATGGTGAGGGGAATTGCTCTTTTGAATCTTAGCCTCCATCTATGAAGTTTATGCCTTTCTTTGAGAGAGGGATCCTATGATCACTTTCACTAAGTAAGAGAATGCCTGAGAGCTTTTGAGAGAGAGAAAAATAGGGTCATAAGTCATCTGTCATCTTTATGCCCTCCTTGTGCCCCATTGCAAGCTTTCAAAGCTCCGTTAATAGGTATTGTACATTTCCTAGTGCTTGGGGAAGCGACTCGAATCCCGCTATGTGGTCCCCAAGCAAGTTTAGCTTTAAGAAACTTGGGAGGCTACCCATGAGGCCCCTCTGCAAAGTCCAATCCATCGCCAATGTGTCCGTGCCATGACCCTATAAACCTATCATGACAAGAGAAATGACTATTTTGTAATTAATAGACATTATAATAATATTACATTATGCACTGATTTGATGGTGTGACATGTGTTGTGTATTTATGATGGACACCGATCGATATTATTATGGCATTGGATCATCTAAGTAGATAGGTCCCGTGGAGCTTGAGCCACTACTTCAGACGGCACCAAATTTGGACATGTGACACTTATTTTATTAATAAAGATGTGCACCCATGTGTCTAGGTCCTAGGGATAATAGGAAAGGGAAGGGTGCATTAGAGCACTAAATGGTAGGTTCATGGGTCATAGGCTAAGGGTAGATCTAAATGGGAAGATCAACCTAAAAAGATCTCAAGGGACATTAATGAATGTTATATATGTTTGTGGAAGAGGCTATGAGTCTCTTCCTTAGATCTCAAGTGGACATCCTTGCCTTGAGACTCCCCTCAGGTTGGATGAGGAGCTTCTAGATGATGAGCCTGTAGATGACACAACAGCTTACTTGGATGCCTCTTTTGTTTGCACACATTTGTGCCGCTTTAGGGACAGCATTTCATAGATTAAGAGCCCTATCAGGACTTTCTTTGTAAACTTGATGGGTCCTTGGATATAAGAGATGGAGTAGCTTGGGAGACCTTGATTCTTCTGACCTAAGAGGGAGGGATAAACATTTTTAATGCTATTTTCACAAGCTTGTGCTCAGGGGACTTATGGTGGGTCAGGTGCCTTTCTTCGATTCATTGGGTCTTGCACTCCCTCTTCAACAGTGATTGGATGGGCAGCATCGGAGGAGAGGCCCTTTCTATTTTTTTAAAATTTCACAAAAGTAGAGCCCACCGATGCTCTTTAATTATGGTTTTCCTATTGTTTGTAGTGTTTTCATGTCTTCGATTTTAGGGTTTGGATCTAGTTTTCGTAACATAATAGCATAAAGGAACAAAAAGTGTCTTAAGTGATACAATGATTGAAGAAAGAAGTGGATGAGTATGAACAATGATAGGAACCGATAGACGTACAGCTCAAATCGGATGTTACATTAAAATTCAATTGTATAAAATAATTTTTTGTAGAAATTGAGTTCCATGCATTAGAGTCTTGTGAAAGACAGGATTCATGTTCTTACATAGGATTTAGTGTTAGAGATGAATAAATCCATGACTTGATCATCGATAGATACATTGACTCGTGTTGATCTCACCACAAGGGAAACTGTGAAAGTTACTGCACAAGTACTGTCATCCCCATTGCAAACATTGCACTCATCCAAAACTCCAGTTTTGCAGCAAATTCCTTTCTCATCTCATATACTTTCACAACATTCATTATGAGAATCGATTGCAGTGTTATTCCAAGGAGGCACATATCATCGATTTAAAGTTCATTGTGCATTTATTTATTACTTATCAAAATCCAAATATAAGTAAGCAGAATTTCAAAACACAAACATCTGGTCCTTTGGTTACTGATTCTCACTATGCATCATCCCATTTGGAAACCTTCTTCTATTTTCTTCTCAGCATTTTCTTCCCCATAACTCGCAGATGTTGATGGGCTGTTTTTGTGCGGCCAATGTCTTTTTGTAAAGGATGAAACTTGTCCATTCAACACAAGGTCCAAGGTTCCATTCGAAGTTCCTATGGCATCCAATCAGATCATTTGGCAGCAAGTTCTCTTCTAGGGAGTTCTCATACGAGTCCGTGATTGTCATATTTTTCAGTGATTATTGTTTTCCTCGGTGGTTGTATAGTTCTTGGTTCATGGTGTTCACGGTTGTGGTTGTTCAAATTGTTGTCGGGGTGTTGCTCGTTTTTTTCCTGAGCTTGTATGAACGTGACATGAACCAGTGGCTATAAAAGGCATTTGTGTGTTTGCTCTACGAACTCATCAACGTCGCACATTTACAGTACTGTTTTGCAGTTCTCACCATCCTCTACCTATGTAAAGAAGATTCTGCTGCTCCACTCACCCTCACCATCACCCACTGAGCTCCTTCTTCCTGGACTCCCCTCCCACTTGTTGTTGCTTGGCTTGCAGCCTCCCTCCTGTTCCTCCCCGCTCTTTAGCAACCCGGTTGCTGTCTCTTACACATGCTCTGCACACTACTCACCTACTGCTGTGAGTTCATTATAGATACTACAAGCACAACTTATAGCTCTTTGAAGTCAGCTACTACTCCGTGTATGCCCCCTCCCCCCCGCCCTCTTTGTTCCGCAGGTAACTATGTGCAAAACTGATCTGCCTTGCTGGTGACAAGACACTCGTAGCCTATGAACTGAACATCACTCATAAACCCCCTCTGTCCACATGTCTGCAGTCATCTTGGGCTGCTAGCTCCCTGTCTAGAAATCGTGAATTGTACTGCACCTATGAGAAAACAATCATCAAAATCCTCTCTAAAAGATGTCTCTGTATTTGAGTTACCTATAGAAGCTTGTGGCTAGCCACAACTGAAAGTTGGCATTCATTAGCTCTAGCAAAAGCCTCCGGGACACACATTCGATTGGAAAGGTTTGCGACAGTTGGAAGCTCTTCAGATGGCCTAACAAACAAAGCTTTGAGATACTTCAGATGAAAAGAGCCTTGATACAGGAGGAGGGGACAGGCGAGGGGAAGTGGGGGTGCATGTTGGCCCTCAATGTTTTAGCCAAGTGTCCAGTTTAATGTAAAATGTAGTTTCAACCACACTTCATTCCTTTTTGAATGCTTTCTGAATTTTAAGCTTTACACAAGCTTCCAGGAAGACACTAATGGGTGCACATATACAGGTAGGTTCCCTTGATCTTAGCTCCCTCCCTCTCCTAGCGCAAACTCCCCCCCCTCCCATTACTGCTCACGCCCTCCCGTTGCTCTCGATCTCGTCATCTCATCCTGCTCACCTTTTGCATCTTTTTTCTGCAGCTCTCCTCCTTGTGATGACACTTATCTGCTTCCTCGCCTTCTCAATACCTCAGGCTACCTCCCCACCCTAGCTCCCCTGCCTCTCTTTTGCCTAGCGTTGATAGATTCTGCCCTCTCCTTGACGCTCATTTCTGCCCTGCCCTTTCTCAGGCTTCTCTTGCCTCCCTTTGAGCTGTGCTCTCCATCCCCACCCTATCTCTCCACACAAAACCTTGCTGCTATTTCTTGCTTCTCCCCTCCCTTTGTCTCTCCAGGCTACCAGCATCCCCTTTCCAAGCTTTCTTCCTTTGCTCCTCAGCCCTTTCTCTCTTCCCATGGTCCTCCCACTGCCATTTCTATGCCCACTCCCCTCATGTCGCGGAATACATCATGAAATCATGAGGATAAATAAAACCCCCTCAAAGTGAGGTGGAAAACAACCAAGGCTGAGGCTGAAAGTGCCACTTCAACCTTGTAGGAGTCTCAGAGAAGAAAGGAGAATCCTTCCATTCCTTGAAGAAAGAAGCCCTCCCAGCTGAGGCTTCACAGGAGTCTCCCTGCATACTCATCCATACGGCCATCAAAGTATGTACGGTGTCTGTCCAGATACTAGCCAAAGTGTGCGAGGGATGAACTTGAGTACCCTCCATAGCCTCTGTGCATCTGGCTCTCCAGATATGCCAAGATGCTATGCTTGCTAAAATCTCCCAAGAAGTATCCATAGAGGCATGTACATATGTAAAAGGAAGGTGTGGTACCACATCCAACGAACAGGACTCAATCTGATGACGTCGAACCAAAATGGCCCGAGAGGAGTCAAGTCTCTCATAGAATACATGAGGCCCTGTAAGAGACAGCCAAGCCACTGAACCCCATGTCATAAAGAATGGGGAGTGGGCAAAGTGATTGAAAATCCTTGCTACCCCCATCCAAATCATCCTCGCCTGTCTGCAATCCCATAAACAATGCTGAATAGTCTCCGAAGCAGAGAGGCAACGAGGGCAAGTAGGGTCGGCTCCGAACCTAGATCTCCAAAGGTTCACTGCAATCCCACCATGGATAGAGAGCCAAAAGAAGAGAGTGATCTTTCTATTCCTGTGGGATTTTCAAAAGTCTCCTCCAGAAGCACCTTTGTAGATCCACAGTGATATCAAAAGTCTCCCAATGAGGAACTCTGGAAGGTCTCCAACCTCTACTACTGAGCTGAAATATCTTGGCATTACTGACCGTGTAACGAAAGAAGGGGATGCTCTTCTCTCGATGCCCTGCGTCAATCCACTTCCACTCTCCAGGGTCCCACTGCAAATACCTAATGGGAACTCCCCCGTAGAGCCAAAGCCTCCAAGACCCGATGGAGAGTAGCCGGGGGTCTAGGTCGAGGAACCACTCTGAATCTGATTCCTGCACCAAAAGACCTACAACCCTGATAGGCTGAAAAGCAGACTCAAGCAAGATGTCCTCTGTGGATCTGAGCAATCTGCCACCATCCTGCACACTAAAAACTAAAGCATCCTCCTGTGCATCTCGAAAGGCCAAAACCTGAAGCGGAACACCGCCTCTCGTAAAAGTACCTGCCTAAGTGGAGCAAGTGAGTGGCAAATCATCTGTGTCTACCCAATCTTCTAGAAGGGCTGCCTGAATCTGCAAGATCCTCCCTGTACTCCCTCTGAGATGTCCTGTCAACTGAGATTTGGTCTCCTCTGGAAGCCTGCGGAAAGCTTTCCAAGACCCCAAAGATGATGCAGGTCCCCTCTCCCACCTGGACCACTGCATGTAGAGTGAGGCACCAAGTGGTCTGCCATGATAATCTAAAATACTGTCATTCCACATGATGGGTTGCCTATCAATCTCTTCACGAGAGGAAGGAGGAATCCTCCGAAGAGTGCTCTTGAAACTGGCCCATGCTTTTAGAATGGCAACCATGAGAGGGAACGAAGGTGATCTAAGGTATACTGTGGTGAAGATCCACCTAATATTGCTCATCCAGTCTCCTCCTAAAGAAGGTGTGCACCTTTGTATGCTGCTAATAAAAAAGGCCTTCCACGGTTCCTGCCTTGGCATAAGTCCCCACACCACCATCTTCAATAGTAAAGCTCTGCACTGTAAATCTGGATCAATAACATTGAGACCCCCTTCCTATGTAGGGAGGATGAGGGTCTCCCAAGCCACCCTGGCTAAGGTATCTACTGTGCCATCAAGCCCACTCCTCGAGGTGGCCGAAGGAGCCGCCTCGTGGACTCTAAATGGCAATTCCAGACGATCGAGGAGATGAATCCTTTGCAGACGACTTAAATATGTGGCCAGGTATTGTAAGTGGTAGAGTAGCCTTGCTGCTACGATCCACTGAGATTCAGCCTGCCGCCGCACCGATTTGTCCCCTCCTCTCCATGGCCCCCCGTGGCTCGTCTCCTCGTGTCTTGTAGTACAAATGGGTGGACGAGGGAATCCAAAATGGCATTTTTTGCCCCTTTGTTTGCAAGTTTTTCTATGCTTATGGGATTGGATGTTTGGGTTAGGAAGTTCAAGCTTTGACATGTCACAGCAAATGTATTTATCCACAAATTCTTCTAATTTTGTAATTGTTTACGTACCATAAGTAGGCGACCCTTCGATCCAAATTAACCCATGGTCATGTTGACTACCACAATTTTGAAACTTAGTGAGACAAAGAAAAAGTCCATCACTTTTCTTATGATAAGGTGAATCTTACCACGCTCTTAGAAAAGCCATCAACACTTGAACTAAATGATCTGATGAGTACCCCGTTGAACTTAAACTCAGTGAAGAGCAATATACTTTCACATTACACTCAAGTATTAGCCAACCTACAATGTCTCTAAAACATGAACCAAAGGATGTCTTCACTAACAACTTCAACCCAACAATATTGAAGTTATGGGAGGCTAATACTGACCTTCAATTCATTTTGAATCCACATGGGCCGGCATCATATTGCATATTGTACATGACTAAGATGGACAAAGACACTATTGAAGCAATTTGAAAGCATTCACTGAGTGCATGCAAACAAATAGACCTACAAATGAATGAATACGCAAAGTTGGCAATGCAATACTCAACACACAACATGTAAGAGATCAATAAGCTGTATGCTTATGCTTATCCTTGCTGCTAACCTCTAGTACTAGCAAATTCTCCTACATTAACACCAGCCTTGCTGATGAGAGGACCTTGCTCCTGAAATGAAGAGGAGAGTTGCAAAGGTTAGACCATGAGAGTAATGACATCTTCTTTTTAGATGTAATCACAAAGTACTCACAATGAAATGCAAGCATGCAAAATGTCTGATTAGCGTCATTTGTTAGTAACTACGGCAGCAACAAAAATGCCACAAGAAAACGCGAACGAATAATCCATTTCAATAACTATAATAAGAACAAGGATCTCGAGAAACATTATAGAGAATTGTGTCTGCTCTATATGCCTTTCTCTAATAACGAGATTTCTCTCGATGAAAACATAACAACATGGCACAATCTCTATGAATACAATAAAGAATCAATAGAAGCGATTAGAGCTCTATTCAACTAATGGCATTTAATGCAACAACTTTCATTTCCGTTACAATGACGTCATAACTCAAAATTTCAACGACCATGGCAAAACCCAAGCTGGAGTTTTGAGAACCACAAGCCAGAGATGGCAAGAGTATTCTTAGCCAAAGCAAGGAAAAAAGGACCAAGGAAAGTGTTTTGTTGAAATTTGCTATTGTGAAACAAGAATTAGCAATATTGAGAATGAAAAATTGCTATTGGGAGGTCTTGGTCTAGACTTTTTCAAGTTATGGTTGAGGCCATCTCTAGGCTCCTTGAAATGTTTATGAAAAAAGGACTCAAGAAGTGCCCTAAGAGAATACCTCTCTGGTTGTGTTCATCTCATCTTGAGGAAGAGGTGGATTGAAGCATGGCAAGAGCAGTGCTAACAAAAAACAAGGTTGAAGAATCCTCAAAATCCAACATTCTGAGAATAAGATAGTATTAGGGTAGAGGCTCAAGGAAGAGAGCCATGAAATGAGAAAGCAAGACCAAAGAAGTGAGCATTTTATCTTGAAAGAGATGTTTACAATTTATAGGACCAAATTGGTGGTTATGTAAGATTGTTTACACCAAGCACCAAGTGTGAAGGTGGGTCTCTAGCCCCTATGGAAGAAAGATGGTGATCAAACAAGTGCTCTCAAGTTAACAACAGTTGGAGTATGTCATATTCAGCTCTGTTTAAATAAAATCATAAGCATGAAATTATTTTGCATGTGTCTCGTTTCTTGTGCATTATAGGGAGATACCAACAAAGCTTGATAAGATGTATCTCATCATGTTGCCTCTAATAGATCCAGTTATTTATAGTGGCATGAAAGTGGCACTCATATGATTACAAACAAAAAGAGAGAGACAGGCACGTACTTATTCTTGCAACCCTCCCAAATTGAAACTGTCCACACATTATGTGCATATTGTCTAGCTAGAGTGACATTTTTGCTCATGATATAGACAAAGGAAGATATATTGTAGACAGTGAAAAGAAACAATGCGTAGTCATAGATTGAGGTAATCAATCCAAAGTATAGAATATAGATCAAGAGAAAAAGCGCCCAAAAAAAAATCATCACCAAAGATAGTACTTTACCTAACATAAACAATCTTGTGCCCATGAGCAACCATAATTCAGTCAGGCAGGTCACGTTGTCTCACATAAACATGATCTTGTCGGGCCAATCATGTTGCCTCACATGAGCAACCATAATTCAGTTGGGTAGGTCACGTTGCCTCACATAAGCATGACCTTGTGGATAGGGTTGCTAAGTACATCGTAGATGATAGTGATTTCCAACAAGTCCATAGACAGATTGCATAGGAGAAAATAATGCCTCCCAATCTCATAGTACTTTTCTTAGCCGCCTACCAATTCCATGCATAGGTATATATACATGATCAAGTCGGTGGGCTGCAAGTCAGCAGGAATCTGAAAGTTCTCCCAATGATGAGCTCTGGTGGGCCTCCAACCCCTACAGCTGAGCTGGAATTTCCTGGCATTACTGACCGTGTAATGAAAGAAGGGGATGCCCTTCTCTCGGTGCCCTTCATCTATCCATTCCCATTCCCCAGGGTCCCACTGCAAAAACTTAATTGGGACACCTCCATAGAGCCACAGCCTCCATGAGCCAAGGGCGACGAGGAGAAGCGGGTCAGGATCCAAGTACCACTGTGAAAGAGAGCCATGCTCCATGAAGCCCACTATCCTGACTGGCTGAAACGGTACCTCCAACTGACTATTCCTCTCCATAAGTCAAATTTACAAAATGAACTATACATCCCATTGATTCATTTCATGCATAAGGTCATATTGTTGTGTTGCTCATATGGTTGTTACCCATAAGCACCACAACCCTTACAAACCCAATCAAAACCAAAACTTAGGAAATAATGACATAATGTGTGTTCATTCCTTGAAAAAAATAAAGTGAAGCTCATTTTTGTTAGAGTTTCATCAAATGAATGTTTTTTGAATTTGTCACAATGCTACATAGTATAGGTAATAGATTCCTCCATGTGTAGGTAATGGGGATAATCATAAACGAAAGTGTCTTCGCATTCTAAATGCTATATCAGGAGCACATAAATAGAAGTTTATCCATAATACTGACAACCTAATAACTATTTGGAACAATGTTATGAAAGGTACATGTACAATCCTAACATTAGTTTGTCACAATATATAATTCGTTAGTTTTTTTTTGAAAAAATGTGATCTTTATCACCATTTTGGAACATTTATTATACATCTCATTGTGTAAGTACCATATCCACAACACATCTCAATTACATGTGTGTGTGTGTGTGTGTGAGAGAGAGAGAGAGAGAGAGAGAGAGAGACAAAGAGTTATCACTATATTCTCCCAAGTGCAGGTTCTGAGGGTGTTGGTCACCTATAGTTGTGTCATTGCTCATTGTACTATAGGTGTTCACAAGTGTAGCATAGGTCCTCGGGTCGTATTTCGGTGAGAGGTGTAGGCTAAAGTGTGGAAAGTAGATCTCATGCGCGCATGGGTGAGAAAGAGGGCTTGATCACAACGATTGATGGAGGCTCTCGCCTCCATGAGAGTTCAAGGGTTTAGAAGGGTATTACAGGGTTCAAAAAGAGGATAGGGTTGAGAGAGCTATCTAGGAGTTCCAGGGTTCAAAGAGGGTTGCAGGGTTTAGGAGAAGTCCAAGGTTGAGGAGTGGAGAGCTAGTCTCTTTCACGGATTCAAGGGGTAAAGGGTTGAGAAGGAGGATCAAGGGAGGAACGAAGAGGTGGAGGGAGGAGGAGGAGGAGAGAGGAGGAGGAGGGAGGAAGAGGAGGATGGAGGAGGAGAAGGGTGGAGGAGGAGGATGAGGGAGGAGGAGAAGGGTGGAGGAGGAGGAGGAGGGAGGAGGAAGCGGAGAGGGGAGGAGGAGGAGGAGGAGGGAGGAGGAGGAGAGGAAGGGGGGAGGATGGGAGATTGCAAGGTTAGAACATGCTATCACATTGAGGGAGCATGGACTTAAGGAGAGCAAGAACATGAACACTAAACTGAACTGAACACTGAACCCCAAAGAGTGGGAGCTTCATTCCATTTAGAGATATTTATACATGGTGGTCTCTACACAATCCTTGGTGGGACCTCTTTTGTAGGAGACCTTTTGGACAAGAGTCCCTCCACTTTGGGGGGGGGGCCTTTTGGGTCTCTACTCAAAGTGGGGGGACCTTTGAGTCTCTACACAAAGTGGGGGAACCTTTTGGGTCTCTACAGAAAGTGGGGGCACCTTTGAGTCTCTACACAAAGTGGGGGGACCTTTGAGGTCTCTACACAAAGTGGGGGGACCTTTTGAGTCTCTACAAAAGTGGGGGGACCTCAAAAAGTGTAGGCTTTTAGTTTCTCTCTCTCTCTAGATTTAGTCTTTCTCTCTCTAGATCTTGATTTTGCAAGTATGATTAGATCTTTTCTAGAGAGGATTTTGGCTATCCTCATCCTTTAATTTTCATCATACCATCCCTTAGGCTCAAGATATTATAAGCAGAGTTTTGCCGCTACTCTACACACACAATGATCTCATCTTCTTTGCTCTATACTGTACTTCTGTCCCTTATTGTTGCAGAGTGAACATTCCCCAAGACCGATTTTATTACTCGTCCTCAGGTATCCCATGCTCTAAGTGGGAATATTTTTAAACTTTCTTCCTTCCATGGAGTTGTTTGGTTGTTGGGGTTGGTCTGATGTATCTTCTTTTGATGTGATTGTGTCATCGAAGCAGTCCTTGTCTTGTTAAGTGTGTGAAAGTTTTTCTTCTCTTGTAGATTACATGTGCACCCAATTTTTCCTTTGATAATGCTTGGCATTTCTCATCTTTGTCGTGTACATGGTATGTTGATGCACATTTTGAGAGGCCTTGTGTCTGATTACCTTATTTGGCATCAAATTTGGCTCACAAAAACATTCTCTTATGCTTGATGCATTCTTTTTTTATAGAATGTATGTCTTCTTGAATCTTGTAAGTTGATTCATTGTTTTTCAAGAGGAATGCTTAAGAGAGTTAAGGATGAGACATTCAATGACGAGGTTTAGGACTTGCATGTATGGCTCTGGAGCCCATGAGTGAATTTTTGGTATTGATCATGTCAATAACCTTGAGTTGAGTGTACCTGTTTTTGTACTGATTTGCATTAATATCATATGATGTACTGATATCAACTTCCTATTGTCACCTAAGGATTGTAAACGTGCATGCTTAGAGATTGTTGGGTGCCTTGTGCTGCCTAAAGTAGGTATTTGAGATGAACACCTATTCACCTAAGGATTCTTGAGGACCGTGCCTTAATTTTAAGATTAAGTGCTTGACATGTTGATGTCTTTCCTTTTAAATGGAGTTTTATTGGTACCTCTATCGTGTCTAAAGTGGAAAAACTTATGCATGTGCCTATGGACCTAACCTATTTGTCTAGGTGCAAACTTACAAGGTTGCAGGATTCGGGAGAATCATATTTGCAAATTTTTATGCATTGATGTCATGGTTGAGAAACCATTATATTATTCTTGGTTCAGTCCCCAAATGGAGTTTTCCTGAATGCCACTCCTTTATTTGTTTTTATCATTCTTTCTTTCAAAGACCAAAATCATCATTGGGAACATGTCTCTTGGAGAAACTTCTGTCATGTTGGCCAGTGAATTTGGTTGAAGCTTTTCTATTCTTATACTTGAGTCGATCGGCCTGTTGGCAAACTAAAAGAGTATAGAGAGTTGACACTTGAGTTCATATCGGGATATGCTTTTGAAAAAGTGCAACCTCTTCATTTTGTAAGGTGGATGGATGGATTGTGTGCCACTCTTCAATGATGCATGCCTCTGTTGATTTGTCAGTCTTTGATGATGCATGTAGATCTATATCTACTATGCTCTCAATCTCTTGGGTTTGATTGTTTTCGTATGTTGAAAGCACTCGATTAGTGGCTGGGATGTGCTGGATATCTTCATGTTGAGGAACATTTGTAAATGGTGATTTTATGCTTAGCGTGTGTCCCATTTTTGTGGATATAGACTCACTCTTTTAGGCTCTGCACACTGTTGTCAAGGTACCCATACTTCCTTTAGCACATTGCATGGTCTATCAATATTTGAAATTGTTGTTGGGACAAAGGAATTCCCCATTTTCTTGATACATATTTTGGGAATCCATGCCCACTTTAATCTTCTATCCAAGTGTAGATGTCTACATTTTTCTTTTGTATCCAAAGGAATCCCCCATTTTCTTGATACATATTTTGGGAATCCATGCCCACTTTAATCTTCTATCCAAGTGTAGATGTCTATTGGGGACAAAGCGGTGCACATTTTTCTTTTGTATTCAGATAGATTTTTTCCTTGGTTGTTTAGATTGCATATGATTGTGAGAATACTCATTGTTGCTGAAGGACCGATGCCTTTTCTATTGATGTTTACATGTTGACATTTTGTTGGGTAGCCAATTGATTGAGTGATTTGCCCTATTTGGAGAGTCTTCGTGTTGTCTTGATATTGTTGACTTTTCCTTTTGAATTTTGAGAGGGGCCGATATTTTGAGAAGGGCCGATGTCAATTGCAAGCATTTGTTTGAGTTGAGTGAGTTCCTCTTTCAAGTCTTGGATCTCTTTGTTTTGATTTGCACAGCATGAGTTGTTGTTGCCTGAGCTGTGTCAACTGTTGTTGCCAAGTATTCAGAGATGGAACTGAAATGAGGTAAACAGATTGCAAGCAATGAAAAGGAGTCAAATTTGGGACACAAAAATTGATGAGGGGATGGAGATGAAGGAATTGAGAGGGGATGTTACTTGTAGGGATGATGGAGGAGGATGCAAATGGAGGCAATGCAAGCTTGTGAACAGCAACCACAGAAGTTTAGAAGAACTTAAAAGCCTTTTCTAATGGGTGTTGCTTTTGCATCTAGAAGCTTCTAGTTGTAAAAGAAACCCCCAGCATTTTGGGAAAAGGAAAATAATGGCCTTAAATGCCACACACAATTTCCCCTCTTTTAAGAAAAACACACACACACACACACACACACACACACAAAATAATTTTGATTAGTAAATGTATCTCACACACACAAACACTTATTTCTACACACACACACACACACACACACACACATGTATACTTCCCCAACTATGAATTATTCATTCATGTACCCCTGTGAAATCCCGCCTTTACACTCTCTTTTTAACCACCCCACACATCAAGCCCACTAATCATCCCATACCTCCTCTAATCCTTTCTCAACCCATGTACTCATTTTCTCCTTCTCCACTTGTGACTTAAACTTCACTTGTGGCTTCAAAAAAATTTAATTATCTAAGAATCCATATGGTTTTCTATATTCCTAGGTAAAGCGATAACAAGTCAGGGAAAACAGGCATTACCTGTCTACCCAAACGTAACTATGATGTTCTAACACCTAGTTTGTTTGGATGGTGGTAGGTAAGTGGACCTTGACCTCCGAACCTGGACTGCGTGAGGATTCGACATCTTTTTTAAATATTATATTTATCAAACTCAATATTATTAAAAATTATTAATTTTGATTGAAAATTTTGCAAACTCTAGTTGTTGCATTTTTCAACTTAGATGTCTCAAACATTTTTTCCTTATGTGTTTTCCTTTTTTTACTTTTTATCCAATTGATGGAATTAATTGTATGGCTCAATTATTGATGGGACTTTTTAATCTAAACACACACACACACACACACACACAAACAAGTCTCTGGAAGTCCTATTTCCACCCACTCAGGTGCTTGACACCCACATCCAAGCCACCGGTGGCCATCCAGCCCATTGTGGTACCCAGGGATCTATTTATGCACCGCTCCGCCTATCGTTATCCTGAACTTGGGTGCGTGGACCTTCGTGATGTGGAAATAGGCCAAGAGAGCAAAGCTACCTCTAAGGCTTTGGCCTAGTCATTTGGGCATCGGGCTTCCAATCCCCACCTAGGTCATGGCTTCAAATCTTGGAGGTTGGGGCCTCATGTCCTAGCATGTGGTTGGGTGCATGTATGTGACATGTGTTAGTTGACCACAGCTGTGGACCTCATGCCCACCGATGTAGGGTGGTTTATTCATTTTGCTTTGCAGGTGAGCGGATTGCTTCAATTCACAAACCTCAATTCACAGCTTGTCTAGTACTACTAGTCTATTGCTTAAGCTTTTAGAAGGACATTGGATAATGCATGAATTTCACAATCCATCTACAGTCTTAGCGAGGAAGCCCATTATCCAAACTCTGAGCTTGATAAGGACAACAGTGTTACGTGGAGCTGATGAGGTTACTATCAAGTTGCATGGCTCCCATGTAGATAACATTCTATCATTGGAGGTGCCTTTCTTGGACCTTTACAATGAGAGCATTCTTCCTATTTGTTTGATGCTTCATTGCATCAAGCATAGCGGCACTTTCACTATGAACAGTTCAAGCCATGTGATAGGCTTTGAAGCAAATGTTTGACAATTCAAAAGAGATATGTAATGCATTCCTAACAATATAAGCAAATGTTCTTTGGGATCCATTTCTATCTTTGTTGACCAAGTGTTACATCCAATTTGTTTGTCATTGCACACAAAATGGACTTGTCCTTTGAAAAACAACTTCTAGAAAATCTTGATGCATTTGATCTTTATGCTAACATGAATTTTCTATGAAGGTACCCTCAAAATACAGACATTATCAAATGCTTAGTTGATCTAATTCCTTCACACTCATACTCATCATTCTTGCAAATCCTTACACAAGGCATTGAAGAAAGTGCAAACTCGAGAAATTGCCCTTGGAATGTACTTCATAATGCTAACATTGATTGGACAGATGACATTGCTCATCCCAAAGAAGTTGCAAACATGGCAGGCACCCTTTCGACATCAAGATCTTTATTATATAGTTGCTTGACAAAGACAAAGATCTTTATTTTGTCTAACAACAACAAATGCACAAAGCCCTTCATGTTTGCTACCTTGGTAGTATTGGCTTCTACACCATTTTGCTTGATGAAACAACTATTCCGATGCAAATTTCTCCTTTACTTGAAATTCCATGTAAACATGTATATGTGTATACTTGAAATTCCATGCAAATGTTCAAAGAGTTAATACATTGAGTATGCAACATACAATAGCTACCATAGAGCATGCTATACAAATAGAAAATTCGATTGCTAAGGTACCTACAATGGTACATTCACATGAACAAACACAATCAAGAAAGAGAAAGTTTATTTGCAATAATGCTTGCGCTACGTATTTAAAAATAATACAAGATTCTCCTCGACATGCTTGCAAATGTTGCAACACTTTAATGTTTCTCTCAAAGCTAAAAATGGTAACACCATAGATGACTACCTTGTTTCTTCAAAATCATATTATTGAAGGTGAAGTGCCTTCAAAAGAAAAAAGTTTGTGCTCAATTTGTTACAAACATATTAAGAAGAAAGTAGTAACAACCTTCTGCCATAAAAACATGCCCCTTTCAAAGAAAATAAAGTACACAAGTACAACAAATGATATCGAAGCATGTCTTCTTTCAATACGAATCCCTTTTGCTCAAATATGTGAATTAAGCTTTGACGTTCAATACAGTCTCAAGGAGAGCATGTTGAACGTGTTTTCGGATATTGACAAAGCTCAACATGTGCTCCCAATGAACTTTTACTTACCCTATTATACAAGCAGGAATGTGTGATGTTAAACAACACATGGGCCCAGCACATTGATGCACTCCAAAAAGAGCAATTGCAAGAGCACTCACCAACAACAACATTATATAACGATGGGAATGATGACATAGAGACCGACACACTAGTACATGGAATTTACAGTAGCCAACAAGTCATTGACTTTGAAGACAAAATAATAGTTATGGCTCCTTCTGAAGGCTTTTCACCTCTTAGCATCTTCAAGGACAAGCACTACAAAGGACTTGCATTCCCTAGGCTCTTCTTTGGTCACCCATGCATGTATAACATCCCAGGCTGTACTTCGTACCAAGAGATTACACAATGGGAACTCACAAACAAAGATTGCCAGTTTGCATTCTCCATAGAAAACCTTTTCTTCAAAACCATGAAAGGATTAGTGTGCCAAGTTTTATCCTGAACTTGGGTTCGCATGCGTAAAGCACAATTTTGTGGACAAACATTAAAAGAAAATGATGCACTACAAAACACAGATGTAGAACATTTTCTTCATTGAAACATTGGCTAGCATGACTTTGCTTCCATGGGCACATCATCGGACTACAAGATGAAACTACAAAAAAATCTATTCGCCATGGTAAGGCAACTTGGCCCTCCAACTTTCTTCATCACTTTCTCAGTAGTAGTAACTGAAAGACTATGGAAACCTTTGCTTGAATGCTTGGAAGCCCTTACAATAGAATTGATAGGCGATACCCATGCTTCTTTTGCTACAAAAACATGAAACTTAATCTGCAAAGATCCGCTAACATCAGCTCAATATTACATGCATAGATTCCAAGCTTTTAAACGATTACTTAAACAAGATTCATCTTATCATAAGAAAAGTGCTCGAAAAGTGATGGACTTTTTCTTTGTCTCACTAAGTTTCAAAATCGTGGTATTCAACATGACCATGGGTTAATTTGGATCAAAGGGTCACCTACTTATGGTACATAAACAATTACAGAATTAGAAGAATTTGTGGATAAATACATTTGGTGTGACATGTCAAAGCTTGAACTTCCTAACCCAAACATCTAATCCCATAAGCATAGAAAAACTTGCAAACAAAGGGGTAAAAAATGCCATTTTGGATTCCCTCGTCCACCCATTTGTACTACAAGACTCTTAACTCCTATAAATAGAGAAGACATTGAAAGTACTTCGAAAGGACAAATGAAAAGTATCACCATGCTCTTAGAAAAGCCATCAACACTTGAACTAACATTTGATGAGTACCCCATTGAACTTAAACTCATTAGTGAAGAACAATATACTTTCGCATTACACTCAAGTATTAGCCAACCTACAATGTCCCTAAAACATGAACCAAAGGATGTCTTCACTAACAACTTCAACCCAACAATATTGAAGTTATGGGAGGCTAATACTGACCTTCAATTAATTTTCAATCCATATGGACCGGCATCATATTGCATATTGTACATGACTAAGATGGACAAAAACACTATTGAAGCAATTCGAAAGCATTCACTGAGTGCATGCAAACAAATAGACCTACAAATGAATGAATACGCAAAGTTGGCAATGCAATACTCAACACACAACATATAAGCGATCAACAAGCTGTATACTTATGCTTATCCTTGCTGCTAACCTCCAGTACTAGCAAATTCTCCCACATTAACACCAGCCTTGCTGAGATGAGAGGACCTTGCTCCTTAAACGAAGAGAAGAGTTGTAAAGGTTAGACCATGAGAGTAATGACGTCTTCTTTTTAGATGTAATCACAAAGTACTTACAATGAAATGCAAGTATGCAAAATGTCTGATTAGCGTCATTTGTTAGTAACTACGGCAGCAACAAAAATGCCACAAGAAAACGCGAACGAATAATCCATTTCAATAACTATAATAAGAATAAGGATCTCCAGAAACACTATAGAGAATTGTGTCTACTCTATATGCCTTTCTCTAATAACGAGCTTTCTCTCGATGAAAACATAACAACATGGTACAATCTCTATGAATACAATAAAGAATCAATAGATGCGATTAGAGCTCTATTCAACAAACTAATGGCATTTAATGCAACAATTTTAATTTCCGCTACAATGACATCATAACTCAAAATTTCAATGACCATAGCAAAACCCATGAATTCGACTCAAAAGTTGAGCTTCCTTCAACAATGAAGCAGAAACAATACATTGGCAATGCACACTTCACTTAAAAAATGCAAGCCAATGAACAATACCACATGTCAATTTGAACATTGAATACGGATCAACCTGCAATAGTAGAGGACATTTTGCTAAAGAAACATCTAGGGCCACCAACCCCCTTACACTTCTTTCTATCAGGCAATGCAGGCACAGGGAAAATATTCACATTGCTTGTGTTAATCTAGGCATTGCTAAGGCACTATGAAGGCCTCATCAAGTGCTTCAACTACTCCATTGGTAAGGTACGTGAGGAGATGACCCGCATGGTTGATGCCAAGACCTCGCCAAGAGTAGCCATCGTAGACTGCTACACCCTTGCTGAGGCTTTAGTGAGATGCCAACGATTGGCCACAGCGGCCCTTAACATCTTATCTGAAAAAGCTCACCAGAATGGTGGAAATGGCCTAAAAGCTTGCCACAATGGTGACAATGGCCCCTAAAAGCTCACCGCGCTTGAAAAAGCTCTCCTAAAATAGGCCTCCAAAAAAATGTTCCCATTTTGTATTGCAATACTTCAGCAGATTTGCCATTTTGAACTTCGGCACTTTTGCCATTTTGTAGTGTAAATCATTTTTTAGTCCTCTTTTGTAACATTGTAACATGATTTTGATGTATTACCTCCATTTCTAACATGTTATACTATAATTCTAATTAAAAGCCAAATTGTGCGGTAGAATGGGGCTGAAACAAGCCCCATCCTGCCCCACAAAAATAATTTTAATATTCGATAAAAGCATCGTTATATACCAAAAATTATAGTGCTGGTATATACCAACGCTAATACCGACACAAAAAAAACTCAATTACTGATGCCTGCACTGACTGCTACGAATGCATCCATTGCGATGCACACCCCGAGGACATTCCGATGCTTTCGACTTGTTTGAAAAAAATCCTTTGTATTTAGCATTGGTATTAGTGTCGAAAAGTGGCCCATGTCTTGTAGTCTCTCTCTCTCTCTCTCTCTCTCTCTCTCTCTCCCCCCCCCCCCTCTCTCTCCCCCAAATGGACCACTGACTTATCTATTGCCTTAAAGCACCAAAGTAGCTGAGACACCCATTCACACGAAGCCGAGGTGGGATATTATTTTTCATGTTCATGTTGATACTTTTGGTTATTCCATTGGTATCATATCGGCTTAGCCGAATGGGAATTTAGATTACCCTCTTTATTAATCAAACAGATTGATGACTCAACCCAAGTGCAACTAGAACACAAGTGAGCGTGAAGCTCTTGGTATGGTGTATTGTGCCCATAAGTTTAGACACTATTTACTCAAGAATTAGTTTGTTTGATATGTGCAATGTACATGACGAATGTGATCGCCCACAAGTTCAAAGAAAAAATGTTGTTGAGTAAAATGTTGATGCCACACAAGAGGAATTGTGACAGAAAAGAGAGAAAAAAAGAAAAAAAGAGGAGTAAGGTGACTAAGGAAAGGGACAGGGGCGGGGTGTGTATGGTGAGAAAGATTAAAAAATAAAATTAATAAAGGAAAGTGGTGTTAATAAAATTAATAAAGGAGAGCGGTATGAAAAAAAAGAATGAGGGGGGTAGGGTGGAAAAAAGGAAAGGGGATAAAATGAAGAGGTGATAGGGGGTGATGTAATGGGTGAGGGGGGGGGGGGGGGAGAAGGGAAAGGGGGTAACTTAAAGACGACAAAAGAAAAAAGAAAAAGGAAAAATGAGGGAGACTCCTTGGGGACTCTATGGACCCTATTTCTTTGTTTCTAACTAAATCATTACTTCCCCACGCAAAAGGATCAATGTTCTCAAAAGAAAACTTCTCTTTGCATCCATTTAGGTGACCCAGCACTTGAACAATACACTTCATAAAATTTCACGTAAATTGAGCGTTAATTATATGCATCTAATTTGAGATAAGAATTATAGGTTATATCTTTTTTAGATCCTTCATCATTTTGAAGATCAGATAAATCATAAAATGTTTCCCACATTATCATTACTATGGGAAGAATGTGGTTTTCATAATCAAGATCCTTTCAACCTTTATGATTTGGAAAACAAAATTACCTGCCTAAGTGCAAGCCTTATATTTCTTCACTATTATAAAAAAGGGTTTTCCATTACATTAAACATTTTAAATTTTAACCTTTCTAGCATTTCAAACATTGCCATGAGTCATGAATGGCTAATAAGGAATCCCTTTTTATAGTTGAAGCTAAGTTTTCCTTCAGTGATCCTATGAGAGACCTCATTAGCTAATGAAGTAGCACTAGTCATTGTCCAAATATTTGAAGCTAAGTTTTCTTCCAATGGTCCTATGAGAGACCTCATTAGCTAATGAAGTAGCACTAGTCATAGTGGTCTGTCCAAATAAATAAGGATCACACAAGTAAATTTCATTTATGCTATAAGGTACAACATGCACAAAGTAGCAACACATTCTCAAAGGATTAGTTTTGCTTGTATCTTTGAATGCGCAAAAAGCACATGGCAAAAATCACATCAAATATGATCAAACAAGGGACCCAGCTTAGGTTCATATGCTTGAGCAAGATGGAAGAGATTAAGCTCTAATTGCATGTTGACATCATGGAAGTAAATGTAAAGACTAACAATGAATATTGCCTAAGTGAATGATGTATTCATAGCGATGATATTATTGAGATAGAGGTGGGAATCGCCATATTTGGCAACATTTGTTACCATAGATCCACCCTAATATGATATTGGACATGTGAACACCCTAAATCCGTGATAATTTAATTGGTTTGAGGAAGGAATCATTATTTGTAGATCATATTGAATGTGAGGGAATTTTTTATCCATGGATGTGGATGCACTATTGGTGATTTGGTGAAGTAACAACTACCATGTTGTTCACATGCATTAAACTTGGTAGAGGTGACTTGGGAGATCTAGCACCAAGTGAAGTCTATATATTCATGTGTTTTTTCTTCATTTGATCATTTTTGGTTTACCTTCAATACTCACAACTAAAGTTTGACACATGCATTTAAGTCATGCCCAATCTTGCAACTCGCTAATGGTGATGACGCTTGCCTCTCTTATCATGCACCTTAACTTACTCATAATTTTTCTCATTACAGTAGGCAGCCTAGAGGCATGTCTTGGTTCTTTGATCCCTCCTTCAGCCATGTGTCACAATTGGAGACATTGATTCTAAAAAGATCCAATGGTGTAACATTGTTTAATGCAAAATTAGAGGTGCTAGCTTTTTCTCACTTTAAAATTCACATCCACCAAATTTACTGAAAAAGCTTATCAAAAAGCTAACGCAACAATCTCTCTAAACACTATTTCACTCTATTGATTCTAGCACAATATCACGGTAGAGTATTTCCCTCAGGCAAACAAGCTCCTATTGGATTGCTGGATTTGCTTGATTGATCTTGTTTGGCCTTGTTTCTATGATGCAGGTGCAAGGCGTAGCAACAACAACAATGCAGACTGAAGTTGTCGATGCTAGGACCCCAACCATGCCAATCCATGATCTGGATTCTTCCATGAGCTCAAAAAGTTGGAACTCTAAACAAGAGTGGAGTTAGAAGTTGGTGAATTGTGAGGCTCTTTTGGGCCAGTCCTTCATCCCCCTCCATCGTAGGCAAAAGGTAACCATCCATTCGTTCTTCAACACAATGCTAAAATAATAATAAGAGGAGGCTACTTGCTACGGAATGCATATCCCACCTGCATATTTATTGCATCACTTGGCCACCCTCTTGACCAAGCATTGCACTACCACTGCATGAACTGTATCCTTTATAGATGGATATCAAGCATAAGGATTAAGAGTGTTGGCGGAATCTTTGGTTTGTGATGGCTACTGTGATGTCTATGTTTGTGTATCCGATTTGTAAGTTCCTATTTCAAGCTCGAAAGAAAAAGAGGAGTATAAAAATTTGCAATTGAATCTTAGTAGACGCTTTTCCTTTCCATATAGTCAAATTGGCTGGTCTCAAGTTGGGAGTGCACCATTGTGGCTACGGGATTCTTATTCTTATTCTCATGGCTGAACCATGTGGTACGGGAGGAAGAGTCAGTGGTATGGTTTAAGCTTCCCTCTTTTGAGAAGTTTTTGACGCAATAGAACTTGGTTTTGTGCTTGTCAATTTATGCTCTCTGCTTCCGTTCTCTGCTTCCGTTGGAGCCACCACTCATGACTCCACTCGGCCTGACAGCCTCACGAAGCTCAGGATATTCAGTTGAGATAAATAAGATAAAATTTATTGCAAACAATATAGCAAGAATATTGCAAATGGGGAAGGGAGAGAGGAAAGAAGAGCACCAGAATGTGCATCCAAATGTTCACTTGATCGGATCTAGCAAGCAATATTGCAAATAAATATAGGAAGGATGGCAGTTCCATCCAACTAACTATACTTTGAAGGCTGGGACAAACCAGAAATCATACCATTGTGTTATATAATTGAAGTTTGCAAGAGTTTCATTAGGCCACTCATTATGGTGCGTGCCGAATCATTGTAGCATCTAATTTGTTAGCAATTTTGTTGTTTTAGTGTTCAGAAGTTGAGAAGAATAGGACCTAGAGAATGGATCCTCGACTGCTGATGTAGAGTCTCTACATTGAGAAGATTCAGCACTCATAGAAGTTGAAATAGTTGAAATTCCATAGCTGTACGAGTAAGGGAAGTGCTCCATCCCCTTGATTTTACACTAGTCCTGTGCAAAGGATTAGTTATAATACTCGAAAGAAGATGGTCACCATGTACGAGCGTGCAGCAATGAACAAAGGTCCAATAGTAAAGAACAAACATGATTCTGCTGGAAGGATTGACACTTCAAAAAGTCTTGCAAGAGTCAATCAACATAGAGGCCATCAGGAACAACTTTGACACCATGTTGAACTTACAGGAAAGCAATGTATCGAGATCCACTGTTGCATAATTGGCAGGACATACCTTCTCCACCACATCTCATTTGGAGCTAGTTGGAACGTTGGGTGGCTTCTAAAACTTGGGAAAGCTTGTTCCCAGGGCTTTCAAGAGAGCATGTTAGCATCATGATTGTTCCCAGCGTAGAGGAGCACTGTTTGTAGAGCCTCATGCCCAAGGGATCCAAACACTCGTTGCATAAGAGAAAGCCTATCAATTCATTCTATCCTCTCTCCTACCAATTCTCTCTTCCTCCCAATGCTTAAGAAGCTCAGTTCTTTTGGGACTCAGGCAACGGCCACTCCCCCTACTAGCTTCATTGTGGCCTAGGATTTCAAGCGACCTGATCTGCTCAACTCTAGTCCAAGTCGGTTGGCAATTACGATGCCCACTACAACTTCAGTAACTATATCGATTTGATTGGCCTCTTTGTTTTTGGAAAGATCTTCACTTGCCCAGAAGTTCAATCCAACTCCAATTATCATGGGGCCTATTCCAAAGAGTGAGAGACTCGATGGTGGAATGGCTAAGAAAAATAAGGCCCTAGAGGCCACTGAATTTGAGCAACTATTGAAACAAGATCACGACACACATGACATAGTGTCAGAGGCAACAACATGTGATCAAGCTTACGAACAAGTAGGAGGAGCCAGAATTGTAAATTTAAAATTATTTCTTCAACTTTCATGTCTTCTGGGTCTTTTACAGAAATTTGGGCTTCAACAAGATCTGACTAAATTAGTTTCGTCTATTGTGTTTAGCTTGACCAATCCTATAGAAATGTAAGCATCTGCTCATCAGATTAAAAAGCAATTGTGGAGAATAAAAAGCTCTTTGTCCAGGAAGCAAATGGTTGAGCTTATGATTGAATGCACGCAAGAGGATCCATAACAATTTAATCTTAGGATTGCTTCCCAGAGCTTTCCCAACTCACCAAGCTACACTTCCTATAATTCTGCATGGTTCTAAGATACTTTCATATAAATTTTTAACTACCACTTACATTCAAGGGTAAATATATCTTCTTAAAGGGAGCTTAAAGGCTAGTGTATAATTTGAGAGAAGTGAGAACCATCTTTTAATTCATGGAAGGTAGCTCTTATGAATCTAACCAATGTCGGAAGTTAATCCCACCTCTGGGACTCCAAAGTAGTTCTTGAATGAGAACATTCTCAGGGATGTGAGTAGTTTCCTAGATTTATAGGATCGGTTCTTTTGAGAAATGGAACTTGCTTAAAGGCCTTTTGAAGTTTGACCCCTGCCAATCTCTATAGTACATTCGACAACATCCACGCTAAATACAAAGTGCCATAAAGCAGTACCAGAGAAGTCAACTTGGATACAAATTACAATGGCTCCCTTCAAAAAAATATTCTCGATGAGAATACTTGAAGACAAAGTTTTTCGATTAGACAGTACTAAAGGAGCAAGAAAAGATGCTGCACCATGTGGTCACTATTGATTTTATGGCCATCAAGGCCCATCACCATCATATCATGGATTACGTTCCTATCCTGAAATATGCCACAAGATCAAGTGTCAACAACTCCAAAAGTCAACAATAAATTGTCCCTAAAAGGGTTCCTTCTAGCAAGGCCATTTTTTAGTTTAATAGGAAACATATCGTTCAAGTTTTGGCTTTGAATCCAATGATCCACATACGAACTTAAATCTAAAGTATTGATAAAAGCTAAGTTTTGCAAGTCCTTTGCCAAATTTGAATTTTAGCACCCTCATATGCTTTGCTCGTTTTCTATTTGTGGACGCAAGCTAACATGGGAGTCGTTATACAACCAATATGCAAAAATACGATTATAATTTACGACTATTGACATCCAAGTAATATGCCAGTATCTTATCTATTCACGAGACTTATTCACGGCACTTATATTCTTGGCGTTTATATTCTCGACACACGAGAAAGGGCTTGTTCCCTCGGATTATAAGAGGATTATAACTTTTTGGGAAAGGAAACGCGCTGCCTCCCTACCCACACTTTGTGTGGTTATAATAATTATATAATATACATTATCATACAAATATTTTCAATTGCTCGTCCATTCAAAATTGCTTGTTTTTAATCCGAATTCTAACAATATTCATCTCTTTTGATGCATGTTCTCGATGCGAGGGAGCAAGGAAAGCCAAGCTGGATGCAAGATTGAAAGATATCAAGAACGATTGTAGTCCATGTGACAATATTGTATAGACTGTAATGAGGATAATTATGAGCTCGAGTGTCGCCTTATTCATGTATTTGTTGGGCTTCAACTCCTAAAATGCACAAACAATATAAACATCTTTGCACGTCAATAGTAAATCACCACCCTTGACATTTGCAAGGAGGAGCAGGTCCTAACAGACCCTGTGCCTTGTCTCATGTTCACATTTTTACTCAATTTCTTTTTCCCTTTAAAAATTTGACAAAATGCTAGGATTGAGGCTCAATTTTTGAGTTAGTAGTTACATGCTCCATGACGGAAGGGCTACCTACCGCAATTCTAGTTAATATATTAGGTAATTGTGGAGGCAAACTATAGTGTTGCTATGCTTTTATCCATGCATCCTAGAATTGCATTCCATCCTAAATAGTCGATGTCATGCATAGGAAGGATTAAAAATTGTCCATTCTTGTCAATCACTTTTGGCTTTATAAGACATTCTTCAACTTAATTCAGCCCTAGAACTACTCTTGTACCCTATTATCCATCCTAAATACTTGATGATATGAAGGATTAAGTTGTCTATTCTTGTCAATCACTTTTGGTCCTATAAGACATTCTCCAACTTAATTTATCCCTAGAACTACTCTTGTACTCTATTATCCATGAAATTTACTTCTCCTCTTGAGGAGGTAATAGCCAATTATAAAGACAAAATTACAAGCCACTTTTACATAATTGGTTGGCACCACGTTTTTAGCAATGGAACCAACCTATCAAGGTTGTGCACAATTAGCCATGGAGTAAGAGAAGTATGTCCTATAAATCCTAAGTGAAAGTACACCAATTGTTCTATACATTTCATGATCTTAAACTTAACAATCTCTTTCAATCATAAAAGACACTTCTTAAGTGTTTGATATCCACATGTAACAATTAGGTCATGAAAACCAAATAAAATATCATAACATAGCTCACACAAACTAAATTCATCATAATCAACTATTGTCAATTTTAATTGCTATCTTTTTTAGCACAACTTAATGGTACACATGACTCGGGGGGTCTCTACCCACACCACATTTAGACAAGATAGCATAATTGCGTGTTGGCATTGCTTCCTACTATAGTAGTAAAGCAAATGCTTTTGGATGCAAAAGAGAAAGCAAACGATCTAAGTGCTTTTGGATGCAAAAGAGAAAGTAAATGATCTTTTAAAGGGTGTTGGGCTATTAAAAGGTAATTTTTCTCCATAAATGGCAATTTGAAACACAACTTAATTATTATTATTTAAATATTACTAGTGGAAATTCAACTACCTCTAAGGCTCCACCCTTGGTGAAGCAAAAAAGCAAGATCTAACACATTAGGTCGGATTGGTGGCGGTATTTCACGTTTGCCCACGGACACTTGTCCAAGGCTCAATGTCCAGCATCCCAACCAGTGCACGCGAGGTGTGTTGGGGGACTTGGACCAATGTCGCGCGTGACAAAATCGCCTAGTTGGAACCGTGGATTGCGCCAGACCACCTCACAATTGGTAGCCATTTTGTCACCTAGTTGGAACCTGTATGGCGCCAGACCGGTAACCAATTAAATATCGTTCATAGTCAATTGGAACGCCTTGGTGGGAGGACGTGTGTGAAGCCACGCTAAAGGCACAAAAGATCATCCATCGTCAATTGGAACGCCTTGGTGGGAGGACGTGTGTGAAGACACCGTAAAGGCACAAAAGCAAACCTGAGAAACTTTCATGGTGCATGGAATAAGAACCTTTCGTGCTTTCATGGTGCATGTAGCTCTTCTCGTCGGAGGCAAAAGCGCAGTCAGTCGTTCCTGGAAACATGGCCAAGAGAGCTTTCAGAGCCTTTGCACAGGTTCTCGACGCCAATCGCGATGAAATTCGGGAAACTAAGCGTCGACGTCCAAGGTCCACACGAGTCTTCGACTGTGGAAAGAGGGCTTTGTCCGGACCAGAGGTCGAAGACTCCCCTCCGGCAGAAAGAACGTTTCTCATGCTCGAAGCTGTCGACGAGGCCGCGCAAATTAACAAGCTCGAACAGGAGGTAGAGAAACTTCAGGACTTCTGTTCGAAGCTTCAGGACTTCTGTTCGAAGCTTCAGGAAGAGATGGAGATTCTGAAAAACCGGAATAGTGTATTATATGATCAGCTTTTGTGTACTCGGGAAGAGATGGAGATTCTGAAAAACCGAAATAGTGTATTATATGATCAGCTTTTGTGTACTCGGGAGGTGGTGATTGTCAGCATGCTGAAACGAACTGCCTACAACCTCAACACGCATCTCAACCAGGCCTTGGAAGAGATGGCGAACAGATTGCGCAACAAAAAGTCTAAAAACGAATTTTACAAGATGTTTGATGTCTGCCGGGACGAGGAGGTGCTGCGCTACAGAAGTCACAGTTATATTCGTCTTGTGAGGGCATTGATTTACACTGAATCGCAAACAAAAAGAAGAACCTACCTTGATGCATTGAAAAAAGCAAACGAAAGTTTCCTGGAAACATATCAACACGAAGGGATACAAACACAGGAATGCACTTCGGACGACATCCTAAACGGCATCAGCGTTTACGTTAAGGTCAAGAGAATTCGGGATACGGGCTGTCATCTCTTCGACACAGGCGAGCCGGATCAGCGAGTCGATGCTGACCTATTAAACGAAGTGTTGATAGATTTGAACAATGCAATTGAAAACAAGTGGTTTCTGCCTCGCTTTTCCGGATGCGAGCCACTAGTAGGACTCGAAGTCCATAAGCTACTTCTTGACCATGCAGGTAGTCTTTAAAGCGATCATTTCAAGTGTTTTTCAAAGTTCTTTCATCGTATCAAGCGATCTCATCGTCTATTGCAGGGTAGCAGCTTTGGAGCTCCTCGGGCCTTGATCTGTGGCTGCTTTGATGTGTATTTCGTCTCTGTTTCTGCTTTCTTCTCCTCGAACATTGTAAGTCATCCAGTTGAGAACACATATGGTCAACTAATTTTTGGCCAGTCTCCTGGAATATCCCTTTCGTTCTCGCTTACTTGTTCTCCGTGGGACTATATACATTGACTCGTCTCCTGTTATTTGATAAACCTGATGGCAATGTCTTGCGGTTCGGAATCGATTCATGTTCAGGTTAAAAATGGAGGAAATTCCTTTAACGATCGTCTGTATTATACTTTTCGCTTTGCTGTTTTCTGTTGCCAATTGCAACGTGTGTTTATACTTGTTCTCCGTGGGACTATATACATTGACTCGTCTCCTGTTATTTGATAAACCTGATGGCAATGTCTTGCGGTTCGGAATCGATTCATGTTCAGGTTAAAAATGGAGGAAATTCCTTTAACGATCGTCTGTATTATACTTTTCGCTTTGCTGTTTTCTGTTGCCAATTGCAACGTGTGTTTATGAAAGGATCACTTGGATAATCCAGGCACAGGTTTGAGACCGAGATGAGCATTGCATTTTCTTCGCTTATCCGTGCCTTCTTTTTATTGTCTGGCTGAAACATCTTCGAGAGAACACCAGACAGAACACCAAACAAAAACATAGGCACATGGTTAGAGATATGTTCCTGTGGGCAGCCATGCAGCGTCTGCTTTGCTGAGATACTTTTGAAGTTTGCAGTTTCTTTGTGGTCTGGAAGAAACAACGCATAGCACATGGAAATTTTCAGCGCAGAAGGAAATATTTTTTAGCAAATGTATTTTCCTTCGTTGCATCATGCACGAAATCGGGGGTGGGAAGCAAGAACAAACATCTAAGAATGGGAACTGTAACAGGCAGAGGGTTTGTCTTGTGTTGTGCATTAATAAAATCGCCAAACGAATTGACCTTACAGGGGTGGGAATGAAAACACATGGGATGAAAGCCCCTGATTGTAGACCTCATTGTCAAGGAACCTTAGGTCTTCTTTGAAAAAAAAAAGGAACCTTAGGTGTTTGATGCTCCACTTCCTCCATCACTTCATATTGCTCTCGTTGTTGTTGGGGATGCCACTATAATATCACCTTAAGAGCGTTCGTATATGCTAAATAGAAGAAGAGGAAAGCCATGCAAGCGGAAAAAGGGAAGGAAATAGTCATCATAAAATTGGATCAAAAGAGGAGATATCCATCTTGTCATCAAGAGTGATTGATGAGTGTAAAACTTAGCTTTGTGAGATTATTTCCTCAACTATTTGTTCATTGCCTCGACATACAATCACATGATTCCAATTAATGAAGCTATTGGAATCTTTCCCCATTGGGGATATCTCGAAATGTTGAGACTTGTGGTGTTTTGGTTAACCATACATGTCCCTAGCCTTCTTATTAGCTCATAGGATTGGTTTCTCAAGGTTAAGCTTGCTTGGATGAAATTAAGAGCTCCCTTCAGCAATGTTTTGGAAGGAAACTCTGCAATAATCTCCTTGAGTAAATCTACCCACATCACCACACCCTCGAAAGATGCCTTCAACAAATTAATTGCAAAGGCACTTAATCATTAGTGCGTATTAAGAACCTCTTTCAAGTATTCTTCAGATATTGAGAAGTATTTCTTGTGTTCTTATACCACCCTACTAGTCAAACCTTGGTGTTAGTCAAGATCCATTGAAGAGCTTGGTACCCAGGAATGTGGTAGTCAAGAGCTTTGAACTTCAATTTAAAAGAATATTGGAATCAAGCAATCTATTTTGGCTCTCATTAATATGTATGATCAAGTACTTTGTTTTTCATTTGTTTTGATGTCTTTACTCTTATTAGTGTGTATAGTAATTGTTTAAATTTAATTGATTTTATACTTAAGGGTGTATTTTAACACCAAGAACGTGTATATGTGCATCACTTTTCTAAGGGGATTGGTCATCTATTGATGTTCTTAAGAAATGATAGAAACTACAATTGATGTTCATGGAAATTTTTTGACTTGTATCATTATTGGTTAATCTTAAAAATTATTTGTTTAATCTTAAAAAATCATATCAAATATTTGGTTAATCTTTAAAACTTGGATTAGCACACTATTCATCATTAGCACAATATTCATCATAGAAAGTATTTTCATAATCTCAACAAGTATTTAGTTTTCTCACTAAACTTTGGTTTTAAAAGTTAGATTTAAAAGCTTCATTAGTAGTGTATTCGTGAATTTTAGACTTTTCCTTAGTCTAGTTTTAAAATTGGACCTTACACAAGTCCAAATATTTTGAATAGTGTGTTTATAACAAAAGAAATGTCTAAAGAGCCATCAATAAAGCCAGAGCACGGAAACATTGGAAAAAGTAAGTATAATCCTAGTTATCACACACCACTCAAACCCATATCAAATTACAAGAGAAAAATGATGGGGCAAGTATCACTCTAGAGATAGAAGCATAAAGATAAAGCTTACAACCCAAGGGAAGTAGGGAGACCTGTGTGGAGAGAAATTTACAGAGTGCTAGTGTTTTTGTTGGCTTCATGTCAGAGGGCGGACAAACTGGGGGGGCAGAGACTGGCCGCACAAGGCCATCACAGGGTCCACCATGTGGACGACTAGCCACAAGACGAGGCCAACCTTGACAATGGAACCCCGCCAAGTCAAGAAAAGCCTTGGCCATGTGCTGACAGCCCTTCCAAGTGATCTTGTCGACGATGAACACCATACCAAGAAACACACCATCATCCTTCCCCTGCAAATTCACTAATAGCCTCCTCACATTGCTCCATGCAAATCTTTGTAGACTCTTTCTTTGCAACAATATTCATGGTAACTTTCTTCATATCAGTGTTAGTTTAATATAACAGCAGTCATGCCCGAGGGCATAAGAGGCACTGGGCATGTGGTGGAAGCAAGCTACAGCTTGCTCTAATACTAAATGTGACAAAATGGAAGCAAGAAGGAAGCTAAAGGAGGAGGAAGGAAGCTATAAATAAAATATTTTTAAACTAACTACATGAATATTTCTTTATTTGCTTAGCAATGTTGTTTTAAAAAGAATTTAGATTTAATTATAGAGTTGGTTTAAAAGTAAGATTAACATCCATCATTAAAGTTGCCCTTGCCATGAGCTACTGCCATCACTTGGATACCCAGATCGCCGCCCTCACCTCGTACCATTGCCGCCGCCGATTGCCATTGGAGAGAGAGAGAGAGAGAGAGAGAGAGAGGGGGGGGGGGGCGGGGGGGGGAGGGGGAGAGGGGGAGGGAGAGGGGGAGAGAGAGAGAGAGAGAGAGAGAGAGGGGGGGGGGGGGAGGGAGGGAGCGGCCAAGGGATGGGAGAGGGGGAGGGGAGGGGAGGAGGTGGTGATAGAGAGGAGGAGGGGGAGAGAGAGAGAAGGGATAATCTATGAGGAGGAGGAGGATGCCGCAAATGAAGGAGAAGGAGGAGGATTTGAAAATTAGGAGAACGAGATTGAGAGAGTATGTCCCCCCATACATTGAAAAATGGGAAATTCCTTTTAATTAGTTGTGGAGAAGAGAACATGGGTGAAAAGGAAGAGGGAAAGGGCATGATTACACTAAGGGATAAAGGGGGGAGGGAGGAGGGAGGAGTTTTAATTAAGAGGGACCACTTAAGATGGGGGCATTAAAGAAGAAGGCACCTACTAAAAGGAGAGGGGAAATAGGGACCATTTGAAGGGGGCCTTAAAGAAGAAGGCACGTACTAAAGGGGGAGGGGGAAGAGGGACCATTTATAATATTTTAGTTAGCACTAGGTATGCTTTTCCACTCTATAGCTTAGTGGTAGGGCTCACACGTGCAAAAGATAACACCATGGGTTCGAATCCTTCCCTCTTGAATAATGTGAACTACTCTTAGACATAGCTTAAAATAAATTAATTAACCCAAATAGATAAATTAATCCATGGACAAACATAAGTTAATTAGCGTCCAAAACAAAGGGAATAAAATAAAGTTGAGCGAGTATGTCCCCTCATACATTGGTTAACTATAAGTGGCGTAACCTTCACTCCCTCCTTCATTCCACACCTCATTCTTCAATCCTCTTGGTTCTCTCTTCATCTGAGGCTGTTGCATGAATTGGCAAAATTTTTGAAATGATGCAACAGGTGAATTGTTTTCCAACCTATTGAATATGCAACAACTTCTAGCCTATTAAGATTTTATTTTATTTTAATCAAAGATGTCAATTCTCTCTCCCAACCTATTGTATACGCAACAACTTCAAGAAGATTGCTTTGGTTTTCATTTTTGAAACGTTTCAAGATTTCTCAAGAAACTCTCCAAACTTATTGCGTACACAATAGGTTCAATAAGGTTGCTTTTGTTTGCACTTTTTGAAACTTTTCAGGATTTCTCAAAAAACTCTCCCAACCTATTGCATACGCAACAACTTCAAGAAGCTTGCTTTTGTTTGCACTTTTTGAAACTCTTAAGATTCTGCAACATCAAATCTCTCTCAAACTATTCCATACCCAAGTGCTTTGCTTAGCGCTTTATTAATATGATACATGTGTTAAGCTCCATCAGACGTCTGGATCCATTATTTATGTATTTTATAAATGTTTAGTGTTAGCACCAGACATTTCTGAGGTGCAGAGTTCCCCAACTCCATGAAAGGCTCTGATGTCTTTCATGTCCCATTTAGTCAATAAAAACCCATTTCTACTCTCCCCTGTTTGTGGGATTACTTACAAAACGTGTGGTAGAGGTGAGATAGGGGAGGCATTGATCTCCATCCCATGCTCTTCATGCCTCCATGTACAATTCATCTTATCCACCCTCCTAACATTTCCTTTAATTCTCTGGTATATCTCATTTCCTTCGAGGTCATGTTGCCCAATTAAATGCCATACTTTGCATATTGTCCTGCATACTGGCTAATTCTGATGGTGGTTGTTTTGTCCATATTAATTAGTGTCTATTCAAATCTCCTCCTGGATAGAGGCACCCTCATAACAAGGGTTTTGCAGTGATTATCATGGTTTCTTCTATTATCTCATATTTTCTCGTATCCATAATGCCACATAGGGTCGTCTCACCCCCCTTTTTAATCTCGGTTACTCTACGGTGTCTCATCACAGTGCCACATGTCTATATAATATTTGTATTCCCCATAGATTTTGTTCCTTATGGGGGTGTCATGTATCAATTACTTACATCCCTCTTTATATATAATATTTCTACCCATTCAAATTTATCCCAACACAATTGAAAGTGGGGACCTGGGGGGCCCTAATGTTGCTCATACACATTCCAACATTTATTTCAATTATTGTTGATATCCTCGAGCTGCATGTGGGCTGACCACCCACATTTTCCAATGCGATCAGTAATGAGGTGGAAGGAGTTGCATTTTCCAATGCAATCAATGGACCCTTCTTCTCAAAGCCAATGGGCACGTAGCCACTTCCTTCTCCATCCCCAAGTACCAAACTTTCACCCTCTCCATTACACGCCATCCAGGCGTATTTATTACTCAGCTTGTAATACAAAAGTGATAAGAGTACATGTCCTTAATTGTAGACATGGGCCACTTAGTCCTTCTCATGCCATTGCAAAAGACCTCCACAAGTGTCCAATAAACCACTCCCAAAACTCATCCTTGCAAATCTTGCTTGTAAACATATAGAGGTCCATAGCATGATGGTCCACCAACCCAATAATGAAGCCTCCACCATTACCTAGTTGTCCAATACCTACTAGTGCACTCCATGAATCAATTTACTTGTAAATTCAAGTCCAAAATGCTTGTATAACATCATCATATCTCCACAATATCAAGGATCATAATGCATTTCTTAGAGAATTATCATAAATAATTTAAGACCAAATGAGTCCTATACATCCCTGTGCCATCCATTAAATAAGTGTCATGGCCTTAATTTTAGCCCTTTAGTAAAAACATATACCAAGTAGATCCAACCTATTACGGGTAAGAGATGTTAAATCCAGTAAACTTAGACAGACATTTACTCCCTCATCGGGTCGTCAATGTGTGTGCAAAATTAGGTGTATATAAACACACCAGAGAATGTAAATTAAAATATATCAATGCCCATTTGAGTTATACCCCTAGAAGGCAGGGTTTTCAAAGGGGAGTGTAACTTGCCTCCAATGGGAATCTTTCCTATAACCTTGGGGGGACAGTTCACTATAATGCTTAGGCTAACTATGTCCCAAGGAAAATCATTGCAGAAGGAAGGGTACATGGTCTTGCCCCTCTTCTCAAACATAGAAAATTATAGTATAAGTGGGGGAAGTTCTTCTCTATTGCCAGTCTAGAACTAGACATGGTTCCCACACAATCTCAGAGGCAAGTGAGCATGGCTCAGAGGCTAGTGAGCATAACATAGAAATCTCATGTAGCATGGCTCACAGGCTCATCATGCAAGCTCGGAGTCTGCACCTGGTCGCCGTTCGAATGCCCTTCAGACACACAGTTTTGTGTAATGCTAACCTCTCCCCCGTGCCCATCAGTTCTCCTATCGATACTCCCCCCCCCCTTCACGATGATGCCCCCCCAGGTTCTTCCTGCTCAGATGGCTGACTGGTCCCTCTTTCAACCCCCTCACACTAGCTTTGGTTCTCTTGCCTTACCAATGTCAACAACTCCCTCCCCTCCACAGGGCCCCCAGCCTTTTCCTCTTTTCAAAAGGCTGACTTTGCTTTGGGATTTTTAGAAGCTCCCATGAGACATAATATAGTCTTCTCTTTCCATCCTCTTCAGCCCAAAGAAAAGACCTACATTTTCTCACTTTCTCCCTAATGCGATTTTTTAAAATTCCAAATGGTAGCTATATATGTAGTCATAGCTAAAAGAATATGATGGGTAATCAAAACTCGTGCATTTCACCCTAGTGGTAAGCCACTTCAATAACCTAGCTTCTATTTAAGCTTCTCTTTCATCCAATTACATCTCTATCTAATGGAGAGACTGTCTGAGGGGGGGGTTTCCTAACACTTTCGGAAGTATTACCGGAGGCCTAGGGCCACTGGTGCGAGAAGCGAGTAAGACGTGCCATAAGTGTCACTGATGGTACGTAGGTGAGTGCTTGTCGATGGTGTCAACTATGTGCAAGCGGTAGATGGTGTCAACTATGTGCAAGCAGTACAAGTGCTGAAGTGATGTGAACAAGAAGAAGACCAAAGCGGAACAACATCATGAAAGCCATCCCTCGACATGAACAGCAAGGAACTTCAACCACATGACACAGGTCCGTTGTACCAGGTGAAGGGAGAGGAGGGGAGGAGAACACAACGAAAAGAGATTTTGGAGTAGCGAGCAGAGATGGGAAGTAGCATAACTCATTAGAAAGCAAGATGACTGATACACTCCCCAAAGATACACACGAGGCGAGCTCTTGACTCTAGCCTCTCACTCCTTCACTCCCGCCTCTCGCCCCTGCCAGAATGTCCTTCTCCCTTTCCCCTTTCCCCCTCTTCACCTTCTCCTCCTCTGCTCCACCCCCCGCTACCCATCTCCTCTCCTTCTCCCTATTGGATGTCTTCTTGCACCCTTAGCCATCCTTAGCCATTCCACCGTTTGTGGGCCGCTCTGCTGTCCTTGATGGCTTCCGCAACACTCCAGCCTGTCCTGTGTCAGTGAATCCTGTGCTCCATGTGTTATCCTGTCTATTCCATGCACTCCTAACACTAGTTGGTTGAGAGGGTTGGTGCACCACCTATGCCTCTTAATTGTTGGACTGCTTCCCATGTGCACCAACAGGTGTATCCCGTGTACCATTGTGCCAGTACTTCCCTCTAATTGACTTTGACCATGGTGAGTCGAGGTTGAGGTTTGGCACTCTTCGGTCATGTATTGCTTCTGTCATACCCAAGTCATGTCCAGGTCAAGTCATGTCCAAGTCATGTCCATGTCATGTCCATGTCAAGTCATGTCCAAGTCTGTTCCATGTCAAGTCATGTCCAAGTCTGTTCCATGTGTCCAAGATGTGAACATATGTGAACATGCTGCGACTAGGTATGACCAAGGTCTAACAACTTGGCATGTTGCTGAGGTGACCATGACGTGACCCAGGTGTGACTCTTGGTGGGTCGCCATAAACTTTGAGTACAACAGATCCCCCGCCACTATCATTCACCGTCCCGGTGAATGACTGAGGATCTGTGTGAGAGAAAGTTAAGTATAAATTACAAATAAGAAAGTGACCTTGTGGTTGATATCCCAAAACTGAAAAGAAAGGGCTCATGGCCTTACAACTGTAAAACTGAAAAAAAAACTGGCTCATGGCCATACAACTCCAAAATTCCTTATTTACATGAGACTGCAGAATCCAAATGGACAGAGCTCGCAAAAAGAAATGCCGAACTAAAAGATCTAGGAGCTACTGCTTGCTGGATGAAGGTCAGGGAGGGGGAGGGGATGGGTGTGGTGGGTGTGCTGATGTTCCGGGGCTGGTCCTTGCCTCTTCCTCGACTGTGTCCATGAGGTTGCGGATGTCCTCGTATTTGGATTTATACCTGTGGTAGCCAGACCTGTAATGTTCACATCGAGATTTGAGAGCAGCATTTCATCTTGCAGCTCATGGAAGTTGTCCTGCAACTTGGAATGTGAAACTTGGAGATGGTCTTTCGCCTCGCGATTCTGCTTCATTTGACTCTGCACCACCTCCACCTGTTGATCCACAGTAAGCTTATCTGCAGCCAGTGAGGTGTATCTGTCCTATAGGGCAGCAAGCTCCCGCTGAATTTGAGCCTGTTGGGCTGAATGGTGGTCCTCCAAAACTTTCTTGGTGGCTGTCCACTCTGCCTCCTTTGCTACAAGACTTTGCTGAAACTCGTCGTGCTGAGTTTTCCACGCAGCCTCCCTTGCCTGTAGAATTGCTCCCCACTCCGATTTTTTCATTTGCAATGTTGTATCCCATTCTTTATGCATGCTGGCTACCTGCTTCTCATGTTCCAAGCGGAGGTGTTGCTTCTGTGACAGAAGCTTGCAAACCTGACCCGTAGTATTAAAGAGGGAGGCACCCATCTGAATGAAGCTGTCATCTATAATGCGCTGAGCCATATGAAGGGACCTTTTAACCCATGCATACTTGTCCCGATAGGTCATTCGGCCAGCCATGTCAATAAGTTCGCCATATTCCTCGAAGGCCGCTTTCATCCCCTCTTGCTTTGGGTCCTCGAGAGCTGCCACTAGAGCCAGTGTGTCGATGTCTAGGTAACAGCTTGGAGCTTGGGATACCTTCTTGTTGGAAGCGATTGTCTCTTGCAAGGGAAGTGTTAAAATTTGGTCCAGGTCCTCCTCCTCCATGCAAACAGGAGACCGCTTCCGCTTTAATGCATACAGTAGCCGTTTGTGTTCCTGGCTCTGTTCCTCTATCTAGGCCTCATGGGTGAATAGATCTCCCGAGGAGGTTGCGAAGTAGGTATCCAACATATCATTTTGAGGAAGTGGAGGACAATCCGCTGGAAAAGGTATCTTACCCCCAGCAAAAATAACCTCGCCAGGTCGAGTTTCCAGTAAGTCCTGTCCAGCAGCCTCCATACTTGGTTCAGGGGTCAGTCGTCGAGACACTCGGGGTGGTGTCTTCGCATCACTAGTGGCTCTCAAAGTAAGATTCAAGTTCAATAACCTGTGTCGTTCTGATGCCTCTCCATCAAGAGATTCCAAGGCAGAGGTGCCTGCTGCCGTAACGGTGCCTGCTGCCGTAACTTCTGTCGAGGGATCCCCCTGAGTTGGGGGATTAATGTGCATATCTTTGCACCCTACTGACCCTGATGAGATGATCGGAGGGGAAATGGTCATGACTGCAGGTGAGGTAAGTGGTAATGTCCTGCCATGGTGGGTGAGACCTGAGGAGGGCAGGGGAGTGACCGGAAGAACATCATCAGGGAAATCACAATCTGCCTCGAAGGGGATGGATGGAGAGGCGACTCCTGCATGAGCAACTGATGGCAAAGCTCCAGAGGCTGGCCCAAGAGGGAATGGCTCAGAAACCTGTTGTACAGATGTGGGTGGAGCAAGAGTGGGAATGGGGACTGGAGATGCAGATGTGGGGGGAGCAAGAGTGGGAACGGGGACTGGAGATGCTGATGTGGGGGGAGCAAGAGTGGGAATGGGGATTGGAGAGGAAGAGAGAACAGAGACTGATGCAGCAGAGGCCGAGGATGCTGGAGCCGCACGAAGGGCCAGTGGAGCTGATCTCAAGTGGGGGATCATAGGAGCGGAGGGTGGGCGGTGAGGAGAGGATGAAGTATATGAAGGTGGAGGAAAAAGTGCAGGCGTTGCACCCCGCCACTGGTGCAAGAGGTAGGTGAGGTGAGGTCCACAAGTACAGGTGTGTGTGCTTCGGTGTGTGCGATTTCGAACAGTGGCCCGGAATGTTGAATAAAAGAGGGATGCAAAATCATACTGAGTGATGGTGAAGAGAGCATTGAGAGCAGGACGGATACCTTTCGTGATGTAGTAATGCCCGGGTGCTGAATAGAAGCGAGTGAAGAAGTAGCGTGTGATCACTGCTTCTCTGCTTCCACCTTCCAAAACCTTTTTGCAATCATATCCCCTCCTGTTGGTGGGTTTGCACTGTGAAAGGAATGAAAGGAGATGTGGTGAATCGTCGGAAGGAGGCTGAATAGGGAGAGTAGGGAGCCCCATTTACTGTGAGACCAAATTGGGTGTGAGAAGCTGCCTGGAGCCCATGAACTCAAAAGTGTCTGTGACATAGTCATAAGATCTGATGAACCATGTACACAGTTCCACATCCACCGGAGGGAAGATGACCTTGTCGAACTCAGTTAGACTGAGGGTCTGGATCTCGGAAGATGTCAATACGGAGGATAGTTTGAGGTTCGGATCAAGAAGAGGTTTAAACATAACCCGAATGTGGGAGACGGGAGGGGTGGTTACCGAAGGGCTCTGTATCTCCGTTGGCCCACCCGACCCTTCTGAATGTGGTCTCCGTGCAAAGGGGGTGTAATTTGAGCCCCCATGGTTGGAAGAGGAGGCACTGGAGCTCTGAGAGTGGAAAAGAACCCCCCGCTGCTGTCTTGATTGCGGTGGCTCTCCATCCGAGATGATAGTGATCTCCGGACCAAGATGGGAATGTATCACTAATGAAGTCGGTCCTGCTAATGAAGTCGGCCCTACCGATGAAGTTGGCCTTGCTGATGAAAGTAGCTCTGCTGATGAAGTCGGCCTAGCTGATGTAGTCGGCCCTGCTGAGGCTGTAGGCATGGGTGATGTCATGTGCACTGCAGAGGCTGCCTGAGACGTCATGGCAGTATAGAAAGGAATGAAGAGCTTATCTCTGGGCAACCGTGGCTTATACTTGGACTTCTTCTCGAGCATGAAGAAGAACAAGAGGTAAAGTAAAAGCTAATGACGAAGCAGGAAAGGAAGCTGATGACGAAGCAGGAAGGTGAGTGATGACAAGGCAAGAAAGGAAGCAGGAAGGGAAGGGGAGCTGGTGACGAGGTAGGGGAGCTGTTGTCGAGGGCTTGAAGCAGGAAGGGAAGGGGAGCTGGTGATGAGGTAGGGGGGCTATTGTCAAGGTGTTGGCAAGCCCGCTGAGATAGAACGAGATAGTGGGGCAGGTGGTGACATGAGGGGGAGCTAATGGTGATGAGAAGGGAAGCTGATGGAGAAGCACGGAGGCTAGAAAGGAAGCAGGAAAGGAAGGGGCATTAATGACGAGGCGAGAAGGAAGTTGGCCAGATGATAAGGAGAAGGGGAGTCGATGTCGAGGTCCAGAGAGGAAGCTAGCGAGGTGCTAGTGAGGAGGGGAGCTGGCCAGGTGATAACGAGAAGGGGAGTCGATGACGAGTTCCAGAGCGGAAGCTGGCGAGGTGCTAGTGAGGAGGGGAGCTGGCCAGGTGATAACGAGAAGGGGAGTCGATGACGAGGTCCAGAGAGGAAGCTGGCGAGGTGCTAGTGAGGAGGGGAGCTGGCCAGGTGATAACGAGAAGGGGAGTCGATGACGAGGTCCAGAGAGGAAGCTGGCGAGGTGCTAGTGAGGAGGGGAGCTGGCCAGGTGATAACGAGAAGGGGAGTCGATGACGAGGTCCAGAGAGGAAGCTGGCGAGGTGCTAGTGAGGAGGGGAGCTGGCCAGGTGATAACGAGAAGGGGAGTCGATGACGAGGTCCAGAGAGGAAGCTGGCGAGGTGCTAGTGAGGAGGGGAGCTGGCCAGGTGATAACGAGAAGGGGAGTCGATGACGAGGTCCAGAGAGGAAGCTGGCGAGGTGCTAGTGAGGAGGGGAGCTGGCCAGGTGATAACGAGAAGGGGAGTCGATGACGAGGTCCAGAGAGGAAGTTGGCGAGGTGCTAGTGAGGAGGGGAGCTGGCCAGGTGATAACGAGAAGGGGAGTCGATGATGAGGTCCAGAGAGGAAGCTGGCGAGGTGCTAGTGAGGAGGGGAGCTGGTTAGGTGATAACGAGAAGGGAGAAGGGGAATTGCGATGGAGGGAGGGCTGCAGGAGAAGGCTGCAGGAGAATTGCGATGGAGGGAGGGCTGCAGGAGAAGGCGCTGGAGGGGAGGCTGTAGGCTGCTGTAGGATGGCGATGGAGGGAGAGCTGCAGGAGAAGGCTGCAGGAGAATTGCAATGGAGGGAGGCTGCAGGAGAAGGCGTTGGAGGGGAGGCTGCAGGGCTGCTGTAGGATGGCGATGGAGGGAGAGCTGTAGGATGGCGATGGAGGGAGAACTGCAGGAGAAGGCTGCAGGAGAATTGCGATGGAGGGAGGCTGCAGGAGAAGGCGCTGGAGGGGAGGCTGCAGGGCTGTTGTAGGATGGCGATGGAGGGAGAGCTGTAGGATAGCGATGGAGGAAGAGCTGTAGGAGAATTGCGATGGAGGGAGGCTGCAGGAGAAGGCGCTGGAGGGGAGGCTGCAGGGCTGTTGTAGGATGGCAATGGAGGGAGAGCTGTAGGATAGCGATGGAGGAAGAGCTGCAGGAGAAGGCTATAGGAGAATTGCGATGGAGGGAGGGCTGCAGGAGAAGGCGTTGGAGGGGAGGCTACAGGCTGCAGCAGGAGGATTGCGATGAAGGGAGACTCTACAGGAGAAGGCGCTAGAGGGGAGGCTGCAGGGCTGTTGTAGGATGGCGATGGAGGGAGAGCTGTAGGATAGCGATGGAGGGAGAGCTGCAGGAGAAGGTTGCAGGAGAATTGCGATGGAGGGAGGGCTGCAGGAGAAGGCGTTGGAGGGGAGGCTGCAGGCTGCAGCAAGAGGATTGCGATGAAGGGAGAGTCTGCAGGAGAAGGCTGTAGGAGAATTGCGATGGAGGGAGGCTGCAGGAGAAGGAGGGAGGCTGCAGGAGAAGGCGCTGGAGGGGAGGCTGCGTATGGTTTCGTTGTTTAGAGGGGGACAGCCAAGAGATCCAAATTTAGAAAAGTAAGCCAAAAATAGCATGAGGGGGCTGCAAGATGCAGTGGAGGAGGTGGATGAGCTGATCCCAAGGATCCACGCTGAGTTTAGCCAGATGCTAAATATAGCACTGGTTGGAATTGGGAGATAAAGGACAGACGCTGAATTTGGTGGCTAAATATAGCCTTGGTGGGAGGGGGTAGGTGAGAGAAAAAGCGGTGTGGGCAAGAGGAAATATTTGAATGAACACGGTGGAAAAATTGGAATTTGAATTTTACTCTCTCTTGTATAGGATATTGGATGAGGGTGTCATAGAGGTGAATGAGGTTGAATGAGGCTGAAGGAGGGATGAACCAAGGGTGAACCAAGGATGAACAAGGGGTGACATTGGTGTGCCCATAGGTGACTGAGGGTGAAAGTGGCAAGAGGTGACCAAGGGTGAACAGGGGAGGAACAAGGGGTGACATAGGGAGGAGCATAGGTGACAGAGAGTGAGCTTGGGGGGTGACATAGGAATGAACAAGGGTGAACTAGGAGTGCACAGGGGTGACCTAGGAGTGAACATAGGTGACCCAGGAGTGAACATGGGTGACAGAGAGGTCAACATGGGGATTTGACATAGGAGTGAACAGGGGTGACCTAGGAGTGAACAGGGGTGACCTAGGAGTGAACATGGGTGACCTGGAGGTGAACATGGGTGACAGAGAGGTGAACATGGGTGACAGAGAGGTGAACATGGGGAGTTGACATAGGAGTGAACAGGGGTGATCTAGGAGTGAAGAGGGGTGACCTAGGAGTGAACATGGGTGACAGAGAGGTGAACATGGGGAGTTGACATAGGAGTGAACAGGGGTGACCTGGGAGTGACCTTGGGTGACAGAGAGGTGAGCATGGGGAGTTGACATAGGAGTGAACAGGGGTGACCTAGAGGTGAACAGAGGTGACCTGGAGGTGAACATGGGTGACAGAGAGGTGAACATGGGAATTTGACAGAGGAGTGAACAGGGGTGACCTAGAGGTGAACAAGGGTGACCTGGAGGTGAACATGGGTGACAGAAAGGTGAACATGGGGAGTTGGCATAGGAGTGAACAGGGGTGACCTAAGAGTGAAGAGGGGTGACCTGGAGGTGAACATGGGTGACAGAGAGGTGAGCATGGGAATTTGACAGAGGAGTGAACAGGGGTGACCTAGAGGTGAACAAGGGTGACCTGGAGGTGAACATGGGTGACAGAAAGGTGAACATGGGGAGTTGACATAGGAGTGAACAGGGGTGACCTAGGAGTGAAGAGGGGTGACCTGGAGGTGAACATGGGTGACAGAGAGGTGAACATGGGGATTTGACATAGGAGTGAACAGGGGTGACCTAGGAGTGAAGAGGGGTGACCTGGAGGTGAACATGGGTGACAAAGAGGCGAACATGGGGAGTTGACAGAGGAGTGAACAGGGGTGACCTGGGAGTGAACAAGGGTGACCTAGGAGTGAACATGGGTGACCTGGAGGTGAACATGGGTGACAGAGAGGTGAACATGGGTGACAGAGAGGTGAACATGGGGAGTTGACATAGGAGTGAACAGGGGTGACCTAGGAGTGAAGAGGGGTGACCTAGGAGTGAACATGGGTGACAGAGAGGTGAACATGGGGAGTTGACATAGGAGTGAACAGGGGTGACCTGGGAGTGACCTTGGGTGACAGAGAGGTGAACATGGGGAGTTGACATAGGAGTGAACAGGGGTGACCTAGAGGTGAACAGGGGTGACCTGGAGGTGAACATGGGTGACAGAGAGGTGAACATGGGAATTTGACAGAGGAGTGAACAGGGGTGACCTAGAGGTGAACAAGGGTGACCTGGAGGTGAACATGGGTGACAGAAAGGTGAGCATGGGGAGTTGACATAGGAGTGAACAGGGGTGACCTAGGAGTGAAGAGGGGTGACCTGGAGGTGAACATGGTTGACAGAGAGGTGAACATGGGAATTTGACAGAGGAGTGAACGGGGGTGACCTAGAGGTGAACAAGGGTGACCTGGACATGAACATGGGTGACAGAAAGGTGAACATGGGGAGTTGACATAGGAGTGAACAGGGGTGACCTAGGAGTGAAGAGGGGTGACCTGGAGGTGAACATGGGTGACAGAGAGGTGAACATGGGGATTTGACATAGGAGTGAACAGGGGTGACCTAGGAGTGAAGAGGGGTGACCTGGAGGTGAACATGGGTGACAGAGAGGTGAACATGGGGAGTTGACAGAGGAGTGAACAGGGGTGACCTAGAGGTGAACAGGGGTTACAGAGAGGTGAACATGGGGAGTTGACAGAGGAGTGAACAAGGGTGACCTGGGAGTGAACAAGGGTGACAGAGAGGTGAACCTGAGTGACAGAGAGGTGAAGAAGGATTAAGGAGGAGGTTGTGTCAGAGAAGGCAAGGGCTATCTCCGTCTTGCCAGAGAAGGAAAACTCAGTTTTTTATTGGTCTCTCACCAAAGAGTGCAACGGGGTAGAGAGTAGAAGCTTGACAGGGTTAGGAAAGGGAATACATTGTTGTGGTTTGAATAAATAGAAATTCAACTAATAGGAATGGAAATCCTTATCCAAAGAGAGAGAGTCAATGTGGATGATACTTCTTTACCCGTGAGCCATTTACAGGTGCTGGTAACTTCTTGCCCTCCAAGGTGGCCAAATAAACCCCTCCACTGGGAATAATCCTTGTGATAAAGAAGGGCCCTGTCCAACCACTGACAAATTTGGGTTTATGCTTCAGGAACTTACTGGAATATAACAAGACCAAGCTGCCAACTTGGAATTCCCTCTTCCTGAGATTTCTGTCATGCCATGCCTTCTGCCTTCTTTGCCAGACTTCCTGAGCCAGGATCGCTTCACGACGATGTTCATCCAAGGCTTCAAGATCCCATAATCTCTCAAGTGTGCATGCCTCCAAGTTATCATCCATCTCTGCCATGACCCTAGTGGTCTTCATGTGGAACTCATAGGGCATAACCGCCTCCAAGCCGTAAACTAGCTAGAAGGGTGAATATCCAGTGCTAGCCTTGTATGCGGTTCTGTAAGCAAAAAGAGCAGCTGGTAGTAGAATATCCCAATCTGTCAAGGAATGAAGGCATAACCGAGCCACAATATGAGACATGGTCCGATTGGAGCTCTCGGCCAAACCATTGGCTCGAGGGTAGTATGAACTAGAGGTCTTGTGAACAATTTGCAGTTGGGTGATGAGGTCAGCGATGACATCATTGAGAAAGTGGGTACCTCTGTCACTCATCAATTCCACAGGACATCCAAACCTAGAAATGATTTGATCATACAAGAATGAGGCCACAACTTGAGCAGTGCAGGTCTTCACGGCCTTAGCCTCCACCCATTTAGTGCCATAATCAGTAGCAATCAGAGCATACTTGTTCCCTCTTCGAGTTGCAGGAGAGATGGGTCCAACAAAATCCAATCCCCATCTATAGAAGGGGGGTACAGGGCTGGATGGCTGAAGGGGAAGGTACTCCCATCGGGTAGAGGCTTCGGCCCCCCTCTTTGACATGAGTCACAGCAGCGCACATAAGCATAGCAGTCTTGGAATAGCTTTGGCCACCACAACCCAGAGCGCATTATCTTTCTAGCCGTGGCCTCTGGTGCCATATGACCTCCCCCCATTCCTGAGTGAGCCTCCTGAAGGATGTCTTGTGTTTCATGAGGGAACACACACCTCCTCAAAATGTGGTCCTTCCCCAACTTGTACAGCTGACCCGCGATCAATTTGAAAGGGGCAGCCTGAAGAATCTGCCTCCGCTTTTGTGCTGGAGTTAACCCTTTGGAGAACTCCCCTGTAGACAACAAGTGTACAATGTTTGCATACCATGGGGGAAAGCTATCCACAGCAAACAGGCAGTTATCTTTTGGTATTGTGGCATCGACACGGAAGAGGCCCACATCTGGAAGGTCATCATCAACTCCTATGGCTGCTTCACCTGAAGAGATCCTTGACAAGTGGTCTGCTGGTTGATGTAATCGGCCTGCTCTCACTAGGATGTCAAAGTCAAACTCTTGAAATAGAAGAATCCACCTACTCACTCTCCCCCCAAGCGTTGGTTTGTTCAATAAGTACTTGAGAGCTTGATGATCAGTAATGATGATAAACTTACTGCCCAAGAGATAGTGCCGATACTTTGTCATGGCATAGACCATGCCCAAGCCCTCGCGTTCAGTGGTGCTATAGTTTCTTTCTGCTCCATTGAGTTGTCTGCTTGCAAAGTACACAGGTAGGTCGAGTTTGTGCTCTTCATCTGGTTGGGCCAATATCGCCCCAATGGCCAGCCCACTTGCATCTACATGCACATGAAAAATGACATCCCATTGAGGTTGCCGCAAGATGGGTGCCTTTACTAGATGATCCTTGAGGTTGTCAAACGCCAGTTGTTGAGGTGCCGACCAGTTGAAGGACTGCTCCTGCCGAAGGAGTTCCATCAACGCCACCGCTATGTCGGCATAGAACCTGATGAATCTTATATAATAACCCACATGTCCCAAAAAAGACTTGACTTCTCTGGGTGTGCGAGGAATAGGCAAGGTCAATATCACTTCCACCTTTGCTGGGTCCGTGGTCATTCCCTTAGCCGAGACGATGTGGCCAAGGAGGACCCCTCGCAAGGCGAGGAAGAATCATTTGTCCGGATTCAAGCACCACCTAGCTTCTCTGCACTTATCAAAAACCCACCTCAACTTACTCATTGCATAAGTTCCCCATTGGGTGACGAAGGTAGTCTTTAACTGATCTTGCTCTCGCACCCGAACCTGGTTATACCCACTGTATCCATCCATGAAGGAGTAGAGAGCATGACCAGCTACGGTTTCTAGCACCCTGTCAGTGAAGGGGAGAGGAAACCTATCCCGACGTGTGGCGGTATTCAAACTCCTATAGTCGACACAAACTCGGAGTTGTCCAGTCTCTCTTTTGGGTACCACTACGATGCCACTAAGCCATTTGGAGTACTCAACAGGGTAGATCAACCCTGCTTGCTCCATCTTTTGAATATCAGCATGGACAGCCTTGCCATAGTTAGGATTCATGCGATATGGTCCCCTGGCGTCTTCTTCTTCTTCTTCTTCTTCTTCTGATATGAACTCTTGTGTGGACTTAGTCATTTTCTTCTTCTTCTTCTTCTATTATTGAAATCACCACATCATTTGTGAATCTGATCATCTGCATTCTTCTTCGATTGTTGAATGTTCTCTGCATTTCCTCTTCTACCATTTTGAGCTTCTTGACGAAGGAAATTGCCTAATGTTACGGCTCTGCCTTCCTCCCCAGAAGCCTCTTTTTGTCGAAATGGCTTCCTCCGCTAAAGCCATCGCAGGCCTCCCCAAAAGACTCCGGTTGCCCGAAGACCTCCCTGGTCCTCTCCTCCGCTCTTGCCCCATGCGAGATCTTGCCAGTTCCCATCACCTTTCTAGTTCCATTACTAAGCGTGGGCGAGTGGATGTCGCATACGGTCATGACCTTCGCCTTCAAACAATTGCTAAGCTCCAATCAGTGAGGAGTGATTCTAAGATGAGGAAGGAAACCGATTCGGCTCGAGGTAAGAATTCTGCTCTACGAGATGAACACCAGCTTAAAAGCGCAGAAGAATTGTTTGTGGACGCAGTAGTTGGATTGCCCGAGAGTTACGATGGCGATGAGCAGCTGCGCCATCCTACCCCGAGGATTGGTCCCAGGATGAAAACAGCAGAAGAATTATTTCTGGAGGCAGTTGCTTGTTTACCTCCGAGCTGCGCGGAAGATTATAGTGATGAAGCATTTGACGATGGTATAGACTCTGTCAATAATACAGAGCCAATAAAGGAGACGCCCCCAGAACATGGTATTAGGTTAGAGACCGAGAAGGCCTGCGAGTCAGATTGTGCTGAAGTGCTGCATGTGGACGCAATTCAAGAGCTTCAGACAAGTAGGGATGCTACTTCGAGCGACCGACATCAAATAAAGTTAACTGAAGATCTGGAAAGAAAGATGGAGATGGATGCGCTAGACGAGAACATCATGACAGCAGACGCGAACGTCATTCTAAGCCAAGGGCAGAAAATAAGGATGGAGTTGAACAAGGCTGCTGCACTTGCAAAGCGCAATTTGAGAGTTTGCGAAGAGAGGGTCGCCGAGGCCCAAGGTACTTGCGTCTTTGTGCTCAGAAGGACCATTTGAACTCTCTCTGATAGCAAACTCCATGTTGCTTTCCTTGTTTGAAGGCTTTTCTCAAAGGGTTTACAGCCTTGTTAGTCTGATGCATCCTCGTTTGCCTATTATTGATTTAGTTCTTGAAGAGTCATTCTCATTAGACATGGCTATAGTAACGTCTACTGATGTCTTCACATTGTGTAATCAGCAAAAGGTCTTCCATTTCCAAAATTGGAAAGTTTACTTGTGGAGAAGACATGGATAGAAGCCCTTCAAAGAGAGTTTCAGAAGCCCTACATGGAGAATTTATACCAATTTGTAAGCCAGGAAGCAGCTGGAAGAATTCCCATTTATCCACCACCTGCTAAATTGTTCAGTGCCTTCAATTCTTGTCCGTTGGAAAAAGTAAAGGTGGTGATTATTGGCCAGGTTAGTCCATCTACATATACGAGAAGTCTGAGGTGGTTTTTTACTAGGTCAGAGATTCTTGTCCCTCAGTTTACCAGCCTGATTGGAAATATTTGAGTAGTGGAAGTGTTTTGAGAAAGACTATAGAAGGATCCCTTTGTAGCTTCTTGAATTATATGCATGTATTGCAGGATCCGTATCATGGTCCAGGCCAAGCCATGGGCCTTTCTTTCTCTGTTGAGAAGGGTATGAAAGTCCCATCAAGTCTCTTGAACATATTCAAGGAGATTCAAAGTGACCTCGGATGTTCACTTCCATCACATGGAAACCTGGAGAAATGGGCACATCAGGTGTGAAGCTGGTGCTTAATCTTTTGAAAGGCAGTTCATGTTTTTTTCACTTTTAAGATCGTGAATCAACTTTGCAAGTTAATAGTCAGTTTTGATTCATTATTTATGAATCTCCACTTGGGTGTCATTCTCTTTCTGAAACTTCTGAGCTTGTACCAAACATGTTGCTTCGCTTTGGAAATCAGAGTCAAATATCTTACTTCTGATTGGTTTTGAACAGGGAGTGCTTTTGCTGACTACTGTTCTTACAGGTGAATAGCCCAGTATTACTTTGATTTCAAATCGCAGGATGTGTTAATGGCACATCTTCTCGTAGCCTTGTATCATATCCTTAGATGTTATATTTGTCTGATCTGGACGGTTTGCTCATGGCTGGAATTCCCAACAGTAGGCTCATATGATTCTTTGAACTTGCAGTACGTGAAGGCCATGCAAATTCTCATGCAAAGAAAGGGTGGGAACCATTTACAGATGCTGCCATTCGAGTAATAGCACAGCAAAGATCTGATGTTGTTTTTCTCCTGTGGGGAAATTCAGCCCAAGAGAAAACCAGGTGCTTTTTCGGTCTGTGGATTGAATTTTGAGGCTTTTCATCGTCTTTCCCAGTTGATTATGTGTGTATTATGGACTTTTAACAGGTTACTCAACAAAACAACCCATCACATCTTTAAGGCTGCTCATCCATCAGGCATTTCAGCCCACAAAGGATTTTTTAGCTGCAGGTACTCTAGAATTCATTTTTATTATATTGAGGTAGACAAACTGCAATAATGCAAAGAGTTTGTTACTTTAAAGCTAAGTTAGTGAGCATTTACCTCATTGAATGTTTGAGTGCAGGCACTTTTCTATCACAAACAAAGTCCTTGAAGATCAAGGATTACTTCCAATTGATTGGCAACTTTGAATATTCTCAACAATGACATTGCATAGATTGAGCATTCTTTTCTACCTCGAAGGACTTCAAATAAGCTGTAGTGAGCATTCGGATTGAAGCACCATTTAATACAATAGATGAGAAATGTATTGATAGATGCACGTTTTACTGCAGCCGCCATGAAGTGGCATGGCTTGGGGTTTTAATTGCACGTACAGCATTATTGGCATGCGAATAATAATACTTAATACAGACTTGTGTGTCCCTATAGAGGAAAATAAGCAATTTTTCCCAAGGCAAAGTTTAAGACTATTACATAATTCCATAGCTAGAAGCATATAGGGATTTGTTGTTCAAAACATGGAGAAATCCTAAGAGAACTAACTTATCAAACTGGTTCTTCCTTCACATCAGTAGCACAAGAGCATGTGAGGCTAAGGCATGGTTTCCAATCTGGCACTTACATTTCATATGAACCAAAGGGCATGAGCTTTGATCTACACCCAGCTATCATGTTTGATATTTAGGGCATCACTTAGAAAGGTTCCCCTGTGTGAATCTGCACCAACTCTTGTGGCATAGGGGTAGGCTACAAACCAGTGAAAAATATCCTTGTTGATCCTGAGCACCTCTTGCAATTCCTGTATTCATTTCCAATGACAAGACCTCTAGCATTAGTTCAAACTGCCATGTGCATTATGAGCTAGAGAAGTGTGAACATGGCCTTACTCCAGATTTAGAAAATATGTGTTTTTGATAGGCTTTACTATCAAGGAGATTCCATATGCTATTAAGGACTCTAAAGACCTCCTCAATGGTAGAGGAGGGTGTAGGGATGACCTAGCTAAATTCCATCTTGTAAAATAGAGAAGTGCCCACATTCCACCAGCTGCCCCCCTACCATGTTTTCCACCTCATGTTTGGCATAGCAACTTGTTCAACGTCCACAACCCCTAAACCACCTTCCTCCTTTGACTTGATACAGAAGTCCGACTCTTACCTATCATAATGACATATGAGGATCTAATCCCATATCCTAAAGAGATTGAATGAGAAAGTACCACTAGCCTATCATAGGCCACCTTTAAGAAGCAAATATCTTGCCTTGTTTCTTGGCATACTTACACTCCTCCCATATATTGATTCTCTTTTCTAGAAGGTGTCTACCCTTTATGAAGCCTTTCTGCTCTTCAAGGATCCATATATCCAAGTGAAGGGGAAGAGAATGATTAGCTATAGTTTCTTGGCACACCAATAGGAGGTAGCGACCCACCCAAGGTCCCAAAATGTCTTTTAAAAATTCAATTAGAATCCCATCTTTTCCTAGTGTTTAACCCTCTACCATCACACCCACAGCCCCACCCAAGGTCCCAAAATGTCTTGTAAAATTAGAAGCCCATCTTTCCCTAGTGTCTTACCCCCTACCATCACACCTACATGAGTTCCTCCAAGGTCGAGGGGCTTTCCAGATAGAAGAAGTCAAAATTCTAGATTGTTTTTTCCCTTTCTTCTTGACACATGACTCTTGCCCTCTTAACTGCCTCATTTGGGACAATAAAGGTGGAGAGAAAGTCCTAATCATGCTGCTTGATAATTTTCAAGTTCTCTTCAGAGCTAGCAACAAGAGTTGCATCACTCGTTATGAGGAAAGGAACTTTCTCATTAGCTCTCTTCCTTCTTATGATCTCCAAAGTTTCCTTTGTATGCTTGTTTGTCTTCCCTATCCACCATTCATGTGTGTCGTACTTTTTTGCCTTGCCTCTATTTGAGGTCTCTCTTGCAAGTGCATCAAGGTGCCTCTTGCATGGCCACTATGCTGCTCTTCTTGTCTTTTGGAATCTTTGCTTGAAGTCAAAGCTCTCCACCTTGACTTCTAGTTTCACTCCTAGAGCTGGAAGCACTAGCTCCACCCTTGGTCTGTCAATCGGGGATTGCAAAAAACCCGACTCTAGATGCCTTGATTGCAGGGCTTGGTGGGAGGGCCCCGTTTTTTCCTCCACTGGTGCATGGATGCTCTACCCGTCCCTATTGCCAAAGAAGTCTCTATCACGTTTAGTAAGATCACCACTGCCAAATCCATCGCTTTCCCCTTGGAAAAGTTGTGGCCTTTTGGCAAAGTGCCAGTCACAGTCTTGCCAAGGATCAAGGAAAAGCCAATTGATTGGCTAGATTTGCAACCCAGAAAAAAGTTATGAGGAGTTGAGGAAATCTTAGAGAGGCTGTTACCCCAACTTTGTCACCATCACATGTGTAGTTTTTGCTTAGCGCTTGGAGCTGAAGTAAGATAGTTGAGAGGGAGTGGAGAAGATGGGCTTTCCCATCCAATCACCTCCATCTTCCATCTCTTGGGGGCTCTTGTTGTACCTCCCTTAACTCCCACTTCTACTCAAATTATCCCTTCCCCAAAAGGCAAGAAGGCAGCTGAAAGACCGTAGCAGTTTGGTGCCTTTAGGATAGAGTTGTGGCAGTGCATTATTGGCCTCATGCCCCACAAGAAATCACTTTTGTGATTGGATGTAGACAAGCTTGGCTCATGAGGGTGACCACATTTTGGAGGTAACAATCCTTCTCCAGCTGATCTCCCGCGACACTTCCCAAGCTTTAGTGGAGAAGAGCCCCACATTCAAATGGTTACAATCTATGGCAAAAGATTTTTCCTTCTCCGATTGATCTCCCTTGACACTTCCCAAGATTTGGTGGAGTAGAGCCGCATCTTCCTTTGTCTGCACTTGGTTTTTTTCATTCCTTGGTATCATGGATTAATAGTTGATTATATGGGCTCGATGCATTTGGTGCCATGCTTTTCGGTGACACTTCTCTTCTTGGGGATCTTGAAGGAGTAACAACCTATCCTCCCCTCCCTTGGGGATGTTTTGGCATGGTTCTTGAGTCCCCTCCACCTTCAGTAGCCTCGATTGCAACAGATGACGGGGTCCCTCAACTCTAGGAAATCTTTGAGTGCCCAAAGACTCTTTTTGAGGAGATCTTCCTCAAGACTCTAGATGGTGGGGAGATTCAGTAGGGAGTTGAGGTATCTAGTCTACTAGACCAATGCCTTAGGTGTACACAAATAGACCATTTGGTGTGAGCTAGTCATAGAAGTAAGGCCAACTTTCCCCCCTTCTCAGGCTCATGTAGATACAGTCCAACCTCCATCCAAATAGCAGGAAGATTCTTGGACTCCTTGGGTGGACCAGGGTAGAGAGAAAAAAAACTTGCAAAGAGGGACACCAAGAATCACGGGCGGTGAGCGAGACTCTGACAATGCATGATGGCAGAGTGGGCAACAGCTTCTTTGATGCAAGGAAGCAGACAATGGCTCCCCCTCAGGATGCCCCCAGATCTCTGAGGGTGAGATCTTCTTTGATAACCAACAAACCCACCAGAGACAATGGCCTAGGGTACTCGGGCTCCTATACAACGGCGACAGGTTGCCAAAGAGGCCATTGGTCTGATTCCCCCTCCTCCTACTCGTCCCCCTTCCTTCCTTGGATCTTCCTCCACTCCTCCCTTTGCCTCCCTCCACACCCCCGCCCCCTCTTTCCTCTACTGTTGTAGTTACTTTTACCACCTACCCCTCACCCTCCTCTCACCACATTTTGGTCCCTTTCGTTTCCTCCTCTTGTTCTCCCTTGCCAAAATCAGTGATTTGTGGATCTGGAGGTGCTCTCCTTTGGGGCACATGCATTGTATCAGTTGCCTTTATAAGGGCCTCTCCACTCTTGAATAGAGTCTCTATTCTCTTCATTGCTTGATCCTTCCTTGTTGTTCCATCATGTGGTATCAGAGCTTGGTTCACCCTCCTAGAGCCCTCTTTGAGTGCCATGCCATCATCTTTCCCAAATGAAGCTTTTCTTAATTCTCTTCCCACAAAATTTGCTTAGGCTTGTTCTCTCCATTCTCTAAGCCATTTCCCATGCCCAATGAGTTGAAGCATCCTTGTGATGGGATGAATCCTTGGCTAGGTAGAATTAGGGAATAGTTACCTCTATCGCCTGTGCCAACACACTTTCCAAGCCTCCATTGTATCAAATTCATAAACTTGCTTGTCCATTGCATTGTACTTGGTACCAATGAAGCAAAGTTTTCCTTCTTTGTGTATCTTCCTGGTATACCAAAGCATAATCTTTTTGTAAATTGAAGCAAAGTATATAGTTTTGTGATGGGAGGTCATTAGGTTCACCAGTAGCCACCCTGGTTACCATGTAGCTGGATATCATCTACACCTTCCATGCCATTTGGAAGCATGAGACTCTAGGTTCCGGAGCGACCTTGGATGGCAGGAGCATTTTTGTAAGGCTTGGACTACTGGTAGCCTCTATGTCATATTGCAAGAGGTATTCACTAGCTATAAAGACCCCCCTGTTATTAATCCCTCTTTTAAAGATCCTATAGGCATTGAGTGCGGTTCTCTAAAAATAGCTTGGTTTTTTTAACAAGCAGTTATGAGTTTTTCGTTTCCCCATGATTTGTACCTTTTGGATGGTACATTTGCATGGTTGATTCTCAAGTTTTTATGGAAGGTCCTTTTCTTGGGGGGGGGGAAAAACCTTTATGTGGCAAATCATATGTAGAAATACTCAATAGAGCACATCTCAGCAATGGATCAATTTCTTAAGTATCCCTTGTCAATATTTTCACCACCAATTCTTACCATTACATTGACTACCAAACTTAAGTAAGCAACCCATGCTTGTTTATGGCATTCTTGTTTACATCAAGAGGAGACTTAGAAAAAAGACCCTGAGAAGTATTAGGAAGTCTTGTTTGAAAAAAGGCCATGAGAAGTATTAGGAAGTATTAAGAAGGGGGAGATTCTTGATTCCTAATAAACCAACTTATACTAAGGATTGTGTTTACAAGCAAGTATATGAATACAAATTTGCACTAAGAACCGTTTTTAGAAAAGCCAAACAAGAAATTGTTTGAACACTTGGAAAAACACACATAAGTAGTGAGGAAAGGAGTGAGTTTCTTATTGAAAGTGATGCTTAGCAATTACATGAGATGAGATATGTAATTGATGTTAATAAAGAGATCCCATAAGGCCATACAAGCAACTATTATGATTTGCACACTCACAAATGAGAATGCCCATTAACTATATTACAATTCGCACAGTCATAAATGAGAATTCCCATTAACTATACAACATTACATGCAAGCAACTATCATGATTTTCACAATCACAAATGAGAATGTACATTAACTATACCACATTAATGTCGGAAACCATGAACATATTTACACTCGCATCGGAGGAGATATTTACCATGACAAAAATCATCATCTGTGAAGAGACAAGAACCCCAAGGACTGCAGCCTCCAATGATAATCAAACTGACAATCATCCTTAGCAACTTCATTAGGGGGGAACAATCCCTCTAATAAGCTCTAGCTCTCAACCTGATTGGCCATTTCCTTCTTGAAGGAATGCCAATAATTTCTCCATAAGGCTAACTATTATTTTTTACTTTCACAACTTAAGCAATCTAGAAACCAAGAGCTAACTACACATCATATCAATATGGTTATGTGTGTGGCCCACAAGAAGGAATTAGAACTTGACTTTCCAAAATATGTCATTATCCACTATCATGTAAAGGTATGCTAACTCAAATTGATATTGATTCTCTTGCCAGTCGTAGTTGGTTAGACCCAATTGGGAGACCGACCCAGTCGATCCAAAATGGTCGATTGGAGGTCGGTCCCGAAATAGGCCACTGACCACACGTTAGAACCGTGGTGCAGAATAGAGCAATTATCCTACTGTCACCGTTCGGCCCAGAGCCATCCGGGATCATCTGGGGCTCCAAACGGGCCCCGTAACCCGAGAGTGGGCTGCCCCAGGAAATGCTCCATCTACCCTTAGTGCGGTCAGTCATGGGATGCCTTCCTGCACTTGCATGTAGCCTAGTTGGCAATGTGCCAACTCTATCTGAGGTCGTCCAGCCATCAGGCCAGACATGGCCCCCATCTGGTGTCCAAACCAGGACCTATCGGATAACCGAGCTACTCAAATGCCTTCTCCTCATATGGGGGGCTTACAAGTAGAGTTAGCTAGTTCCCGCGTAGTTACACGTGGGTGGAGCATTGATATCTAATAGAAATGAGGGACAACCTCAAAATACAAGATACATCAAATGCAACTGAGAGGGGTTTTTTTTTTTTTTTTTTTTCCTAACAATATCCTTTAAAATCATGTACATGGACCAATCTCTTTTGTCCATGCTTAGATTCTATTAGCCCGCTCTTAGGCTACACTAGCTACATCACTGATAAGGATTGTTTTGTGAGCCTATGCATGAGCAACTCTATTGAGGCAAGATTACATTGATACTTCTCATTTCTTGCGAGCAATTGGTCTTAATATCTCACCAAGATAGTTCTCTCTAGAAGTAAGGAATCACTACACAAACAAGGGGATCCCTGACCAACATGTCTCCATTGAATTCATGTACTCTAAGGGCACGCGCCCACTCTTTGACTCACTCACAAACACTCATTAAACACCTTCAAGTGTCTCTTACTTGGCAAGACTTACAAACCTGTAACATAATGATCTCTCAGCTTGTCTTGTGGTGTAGGATCCATCTTATAAGTAATTTGTTTTGAAATTTCAATAAATAATGTAAGATGGTGCATGCAAACAATTTCTTATGAAATTCCTTTACTCTAAGGGCACTTGCCCACTCTTTCACTTACTCACAAACACTCATTAAACACCTTCAAGTGTCGCTTGCTTGGCAAGACTTGCAAACCTGTAACATAATGATCTCTTAGCTTGTCTTGTGGTGTAGGACCCATCTTATAAATTATGAACATGAGGTACTTCTCATCGGTGCTCTTCATACAATGATGCTTTCTAGTAACTTGTATTTCTTGTTGATTTTGCAACTCTGAAATTGTTTGTTTTGAAATTTTAATAAATAATGTAAGCTAGTGCATGCAAACTATTTTCAATAGGAAAAAATTTATGTCAGCATTATATAAACCTCCCTCTATCCTTGCCTTCGACTATGCAAAGCCTTCAAGTACACCGGTAGAGAGCACATGCCAAAGTGACAAAGCTTTGCTATCTTCACATTGTTAAATTCATTCTTCCAAATCTTACAAAAGTGCTAGCACTTGACTTGTAGCTTCCATGCCCTACTTATACATGGAATAGATTTCACGCTTTGAGAAATTAATGGGTAACTACTGCCAATCACCATTTGGGAGAACCTTGGCATGTCATTGTATAGTCTTGCAACCATGACAATAACATATTGCCATGTGGTTTGGGAACTCTTGTTTCTCCTACTCCCTAAACACTATGAAACTATGATAGCATGCTTCGTCTCCAATCCTTTCCCCTCTTCCTCCCATCCTTTCACTTTCCCACTCTTTATCCCTCTCTCCCTTCTCTCCCTTTCTCAAATTTGCTATTCCCCTTAACTTCAAACCTCATTCTACTTTCACAATCTTTCTCTCCCACATCTAATCTACCCTTGCAACCCTTAAAACTCCTAGATTACATTTCTCAACCCTTCCCACCTTTGATCCATGAAGGAGACAAGCTTCCACTTCTCCGCTTGAACCTTAAAATTTTATTCCTAAACCCTACCACTCCTTCTTACACTAAAACTCTCAAAGGAGGTGAAATTTTTTATCAACCATGATGAACAATCATTATTCTTCACTAAGCTAAGTGTGAGAATTTATTTCCATGCTTAAGCCTACATGTCCAACTAGAATATGACCCGAGGCCATGTGTTAGACTAACTAACCATTTGTAGATCCTCAAAATTTGGAAACCAGAGAAAAAGTAACACACGTATCTCCCCTCCACACTTAGCTATCATGCCTACTCGGCACCCCACATAGTCCCCCCTGTCATACAAATAGTAGAATTCCCACCTCTCCCTTGCCTTGGTCCCCCCCCCCTTCCCACCTTTCCCACCAACCCCCTTGTCTCAATCTCCCCCTATGCCAATGATCGTGCCTCTCACCCAATTTGATGCTCACTCCTTCCCCCTCAATTTCCCTAGTCCCAGTGCCTCCCCCCCCCCAAAAAATCCTTGTCCTCCCAATCCTTGCCCCCCTGGCACAGTCTCACTACCAACTTCCCCTCCCTTATAATCCCTTTGTCTAAATCATTTGCCCCCTCACATAGTTTCATGATTGATCCCTATCCCCCTTACACGAAGTTTGGTAGAGCATATTGTGATCTCACATATAAGGTCAAGACTGTGTAGTCATTTGCCTTTATAAAGGCTCTTCTCATGAATAAAAATAGTCAAGTGATTCAGTACAATGTTCTCATCTCCTTTCATGGTGCTCCCTTATTACACCCCATAGTCCTGCTATTCTAGCTCTTTCATTTGGTATCAGAGCTAGATGTGTGTTGCAGTAGCTATAGTCATTGTCGCTCCCTACTTAGTCCATAGCTAGGTTTGTTGTGTTACATTTATTTCTAATTAGGACATGTTTTCTTGAAGCTTTCGCCACTCAAGCTTTGGTACTATTATTCCTATGGAAACTTTGCTAGCAAATTGTAGCCTATTCAGGTTTCTTCTTGGAACACTCAATCTACCTCTATTCTATGCTTCTACACAAGACCTTTCGTATTGGATTGCCACCTACCTCTATTTGGCTTCCACACAAGGCTGCTTTAAATACTGAGGTATATTGCCTAATAACTCTTGTGTTGCATAAATTGTATCATTTCCAAACTTAGATATGATGTCTCAAAGATAAGTAAGATGTCGATTTGTTTTTACAACAAGTGTATTTAACAGTAATCTTGATCACAACAGACAATGTTGGTCACCACTTTTGGCTTCTCTACAATATCATCTATCATTGCTCTACAACAACAGAACTCTGAGAAGCACTAGCATATCAACATACAGGCCGAGATCTTTGACTTCAAGAGTAGTTAAATTAGTAATGGCTAAAGTTTGAGGGTGGTTGGTTGAAGGAATTACAAAAGGTGGGGCGGCAAGAGAGTTTATGACTATTAAGTAACAGGGGGTGTTTGTTGGAATATAGCATGGTGTTATGCATGTATATAGTTATAGAGTGATCTGTCCAATATGCATATGCTATTTCATAGTGATTGTTCATGTTTGGTATGTTAGTCCAAATGTGATCTAGTTGTGTTTCGTATATTGTTGTAATGTGATTCAATTGTACCATGTGATCGAAAGTGCTCATAGTTTCTTGTAAGGTCTATGGCTCTAGTTTTTGTTACAACATGTCATGTTGAAGTTCCCTATCAGTATAATATTGGTTGTTCTCAAAGTAGGTACTAGTAGAATTTATAACAATTCTTAAAATTTTGTAGTCTTTGGATGGTGGTCTATATACATTAAAAATTAAATACGTTTTGTTTTTTGGTCTTATGTGAGTTGTTGTATTTTCAATGCCGTAGTGCACGATTTTTTCTATTTTTTCAATGGTAATGTCGTTTTGTATTAGGGTACATGTAGAACGACTGTTAATGCATTGGAAGTTCTTTGGGACATGTGGATCACAATGTTTGATTTTGGTTTCTTAGAAGCAAACATGCCAGAGTTTATAAGTGTGTATGTGGCTTGTATGTCTTCTTTATACCTTTGTAATGATCTAGTGTTTAAAGATTGTTACAAAAGGAACACACAGGTTCATATGATGTGCAATTAATTCCCATAATGATCAACACACCACTTAGTACAAAGAAAAGAAACTACACGTTAATTACTGATAAATTATATTATGTATGAAAATTAAATGAAGCACGGCTTGAAGATTGAAGGTCACATGATTTCCATCTCCAATTTGATGGATATGCTCGTGGAATACTTGCTGATATTGTTGGTGCTAAGATAGTCAAGTCTAGCATATTTAGGTCAATGGGCTAACTATTCTTCTTAGATCTTACATTGCTCAAAACAAATTAACAAAAACCAACCGTCTTGAATCTCTCTACAATCTTGACATAATTAGATTGACAGTTACTCTAGAACATCAGATGTAGTATTTATGTGATTACTGATCTTATAGTCTAATAATACAAAACTAATTATGATTCATGTAACATGAATTTTCAAGCACAACACATTTAAGATTAAAATATTACCGTGATCAAATCATCTACATCTTCACAATTTTCGACAATCACCTCGTCCATCCGTCTCATTTAATACCCTAACTTATACAAATGTGATCGTGATTGTACCTAGAGGAACTTAATTTCTTAGCCTTGGTTAATCATATTCCTACATAATTCTTTGTACTTTGAGATGGTTGTTTTTTGGAAGGAATATTGGGTCAACTATGAAGGGTTCAGAACACTCTATTCTAGTAGACTGATCAAAAGTCAAAGTAGTCACACATGTACCACCGTCATTATGGACGTTCTTATTGGAGACTAAGAAATTGGTGATTTTTATACAATCCCCAATATTCAAGGCTTTTACAAAGTTTGCATAATATATTTCACCTATAGCAAGAGTGATACATCCATCTTCCTCCTCATCAACTACGTCTAGTTTCAAAGTTTTTAGATAAGAGACATTATGTAAAGCCCACATTTTGTACTTATTCAAGAACTTACCCTCGAAGATTCCATTCCTCATAGACAAGTCTATTTTATGTATTAATAAAGCTTTTTCACATACATAGTACTTAGTCTATTTTATGTATTAATAAAGCTCTTTCACATCCATCTTCCTCCTTATTAGCTAAGTCTACTTTCAAAGTTTTTAGATAAGAAACATTTTGTAAAGCCCACATTCTGTACTTATTCAACACCTTACCCTCGAAGATTCCATTCTTCATAGACAAGTCTATTTTATGTATTAATAAAGCTCTTTCACATACATAGTACTTAGTCTTATCACTTGGTTGCTTTAGAAGATTCCACACTCTCTTACCCTACAGTTGAAGTATTTGGAACTTCTCCTCCTTAGGAGATTCCACTCTCGGTTTCTTCTCATTCCTACTATCAACTTCAATCAAAATATCTTTTTATTTATGACTTGTTGATAGTTACGATAGCACAAGTTGATGATAAGATAACACTCTCATCTGGAACTACTGCTCCATTTTTTTTTTAGTGAACACTTGCATCGGAAACAATCGTGTCAATTATTAGAGTTTCAATATACTACATATTTTTGAAAATTACTACTACTCAATAAAATCTTTATTTTACATACTCTTCATAGACTTGTAAATAAATCCAAGATTAAACATATGCTTATATACTAAACATGTAAATTCACACTCCCAATATACTACATTCTTTTGAAAATTACTACTATTTCAATATACTACATCCTTTTGAAAATTACTACTACTCAATAAAATATTTATTTCACATACTCTTCGTAGACTTGTAAATAAATCCAAGATTAAACATATGCTTATATACTAAACATGTAAATTCACACTCCCAATATATTGCAACAATAGTCACATTACTTATTAGATCGTTTCTAGCATCTTGTAACAACCTAAGATACTAATTAGATCTGAAACTTCTACACCAACATATCATTGGATGCACACAATCGTTCAAAGTGAGAAACTCAAGCCAATGGACTGCTTCATCACACTTTTGATAATATCTAAAAGGCTTCACTACCATATTTTGAGTCTAAAAGAATTTTAATAGAAAGTGAATCTAGTAAAAAGACCAACCAAATGCAAGAGAAAACATTATATAATATGATCGAATGTATCACACCATGTTTTGAACTTTTAATCAAGAGTTCCATTTCTACATTATGACATATTTGAAATCTATTTAGTCATAAATCTTGCAAGGCAAATATCTATTATACCAGCAAATAAAATAATACGCCATACTCTTCAATCAACTAGGACTTGAGTGTATCAATTTGCCTAGAAAAAACACTCATAAGTAGAACGTTATCCAATAGTTGTTGTAGCTACAATCCATTTGCATAATGAATTATCAATTACTTAAGTGCATATGTGTGCACATCCACTCACAAAAGCCTGATGCATTGGTAGATTCATAGTACCAAGGCTTACTTCTCCTCTTACTTTGCTTCATCTTGTTCTTCTCTTTAACTTTAATATAGTTTGAAGACCCATCAAAAAGGTCATTTCATAACAGCTTGTCACCAATAATGAAAGAATCCTATAATGTACTTGCACACCTTGGTACAAAGCACATAGAAATATTTGAGGTTAAGACAATAATATCATGGGCAACCAACAAAGATGTTGGAAATGAACTCTACATAGAGTCGAGATAGCTGTAGAATGGTATTTGTTTAGCTTTATATGTTCATGATCTCAATAATCATTTCACCATTCAATACTAGGAGCCATATTTAAAATTTACCCACTATGCCAAACCTTTCAAATAGAAATAATATAAATATTGAATTGATTTCATTCTAACCTAAAAAATAAGATCCTACATTTAAAGAACTAACTATCATGCATGCCTCATTAATATATTAAACATGTTTACACATGCATAAAAACAAAATTTATATTTATTGTGAATTTGAACCTTTATGATCCTCAAGGGCCCATAAGATTTTCCTACCACAAAGCCTTTCAATTGGCTTTAAAATAAATATATACTAGATATTCACATTTGCAATGTTTCACATGTCTCCATGTGAGGATAGGAGTGGATTGTACAAATTGGACAATTAAGTAAGGGGTTATGAATGTATATCGGGAATGATAAAACTAAACAAGCAAGAGTCTTAAGATTTGTATACATGCCAATTCATAATGGTGTCTAATGTAGCAAGCGCAAATCATGAGCAAGTATTATATAAAGCAAAGAAATATAAGTATGCTAGGTTCAAATTGTAGGACAAATTCATTTCCATATTCCTTTGCTAATCCTATGCAATCATTAACATGTTTCATTGTCAAAAAATAAAAAATGATGATAAATAAAAAAGGACATGTATTTAATGTTGCATTCTTATGCTATTTCTATGTAATCATTAAGATATCTGAATGCCAAATTGCATTTATTTCCAAATAGTAGTAATCACAATAAGAAATCCATACTTGACTAATCATCATGTATCCCTATTATCACTATTGTTTTCTTAACGATTAACATGCGTAAGTGCCATAACATTAAAAATCCTTATGAATAATAACTATTATTAATTATTACATTCCTATGCCTATGGAATCATTAACGTGTTTCATTGCCAAAAGATAAAAAATGATGATAGTAAATAAGAAATATGTATTTAGTACTACATTCTTATGATGCTTTGATGCATTAACATATGTCAATGCCCAAATGTAGAAAACAATGATGAATTAGAAAAAACTAATTGATGAATAAGAAATCCATACTTCACTACTCATCATATATGCCTATTATCACTATCATTTACTTTAGTGCCATAACATTTAAATTCCTTATGAATAAGAACTATTATTCACTACTACACTCCCATAATAATATGCAATAATTAACATGTTTCATTGCCAAAATAAAACGTAGATATGTTAATTCCAAAATCTAGAAAATAGTGATGAATTAGAATAAACTACTTAACCAATGAAAGCCACACTGGATAGCAGCTATAGCTAGTAGGCTAGAGATACAGGCTAGAGACATATGACCTACTATGTAGCCTTATGTAGGCCCTAGAACAAACCCATAAAATGCACGTATAGGCTAGCATAGGCCTAGTAGAAGAAAACTACGATGCAAGCTCATGTATAGGCAACAAACATTGGTCCACTAGACAACACCCATATCTCATAGAGCTATAGGCTTATGACTTGTTGTGTAGCTTTATGCAGGCCCTATAATAAATTCATAAAATACAAAGAGGGGCTGGCATAAACCAACACATATGCCAATGCCAAAAATGTAGAAAATAGTGATGAATTACAACAAACTATTGAAGCCACAGTGGATAGCATATGCAATTGGTACTGTATAGCCTTATGTAGGCCCTAGAACAAAGCCATAACATGGACACATAGGCTGGCATAGAACAACCACAAGAAAATTACAATGCAAGATCATGTACACAAAACAAACATTGGTACAACATCAACAAATACTAAGCAACAATAAAATGTAGTCAATCACGTAGCATATGGAAATGGTGAAGGTATAGGCATGTGAGCTACTTTGTGGGCCTATATAAACCCTGGAACAAGCCCAATTAATTGGTAGACGGGCTAAGTCTTTGTAAAAGGCTTTAACACAGCATGCAAATGGTTGAAAAGTCTCTAACACAACATGAAAATGGCTAAAAATAAGTCCCCTAGCTAGGAAGATGCTCCCCAAGGCCTTAAGTCTTCAAACAAATGCTTCATTAGCCATTAGAAGTGGTGGTAGATAGCAAACGTTAATCAAACTTTTGATTTTTATAGAGATTTAGAGTTCCATATCCTCTAAAAGGCTCGTGGAAGCCTTTGGAGTCTTTCAAAGGGTGGTTGATCATTAGCATAAAAATCATTACTTCCATCTAGTAATGAATGATGGCCTATAGTCATCTTTGACAAATCAAAGGTAACCAACAAACTCCTTTCAACTTCAACCATGTATACTAATCTCAGGTTGGTTTCAAACCTTGAGAGTCTAGGAACTGGCTAAGAACTGGCCATAAGAAGTTTGCACAAGAATCACAAATCTTCTTGACATTACCTATAGGAAGATACACTAGTACTTCTAAAGAAGGCAAAAAAAAATCCCGTAGCTAGAAAGAAGCTCCTCAAGCACTTAAGCCTTCAAAAATTACTCCAAAATAGCCCGTAAATGACTAAAAATAAATTGCACAATTGTAATGAGGTTCCCTATCACTTAAGTCTTTAAACAAATGCTTCATCATCCCGCCACCAGATGAGGTTATAGATAGCAAACCCTAATCAAACTCCTTTGTAGGGATTTGGACTTACATATGCTTTAGAATACTTATGGAAGACTTTGGAATCTTCAAAAGGGTGGTTGATCCTCAATGAACATGCTACTAGTGGATAGCCGTGGGATTGCACAAGATCCTAAAACCTCAAATCAATATAGAGCCTATTCTCAACCATAAGTGGTAGAAAAAATCTATGCAAACATTGCTACTGCCCAACCCTGATAATAATCGATGGTTGTCTACTTGATCCAAAATATCACCATCACTTTCTCTAGTCAAGCTCTATTTCTAGCCATTATATGCAAGAAAAAATCGCCTACAGACTACATTACATGCCTTCAAGGAGATGATCACTAGAAATTACCCTTAGCATACATATGCACACTTAATAACTATTGAATCACTGCAATGCTACTACTGAAAGTGATATAGAGATCATACCTCAATAATGTAGCTATTGATAGCAGTGTAAAAAATCTTAAAGTAACGACATCTATGAGGAAATAGCTTCAATCATGCAATGTTGGGTTGTAGAGATTATATAGTAGCTTGTAGAAGCAATAAAAATCACAATTCAAGGCTACTTCATTCTCATGCTAATCATAAACAGTGTAGAGTAGTTCAACATAGAGGTGATAGCACAAACACATATATGTAGTAAAAAGATACCACATTACCACATCCATCAACAACTGTAAACACTGGTTGCCTACAACCTAAAATTTTGGTTCATCTAAAACTACAATCACTACTCCAAAAGTTGCTAATAATCTACTTCAAACAACCTCCTAAAAAGAGCCACAATTGATCCTCATAAAATTGCCTCAATAGACATGTACATTGATCAGCAACATTAGTCAAAAAATCACATATATGAAGTGCTATTCATTGCAAATCCTTTCAGTGTAAGTAACATTCAAATCTACCTTCACATTGCACATCCAACTAGTAACATTCAAATCTACCTTCACATTGCGCATCCAACTGAATTGAACTACTTTCCCAACACAAAGGGGATCCATGAACCTTTTCATATGACATGTACAATTTTGACCAAAAGATGGAAGTTGTGTAACTAAGGCTTGTTAACACCGTCCCATTCTCTCCTCACTATTGTCAACAATATTTTGAAAACTAGCAATGAGAGATGAACATTTAGTTTTTTCATAAGGGACAGCCAATCAATCAACTGTACTACTTACGCTAGACACTTTTTTGCATGGCAAACATAGTAAAATCACATGAATATAATGCGGGGGTTTCTATGTAGCATATCAACTTTCAAAACCAACAAATGTATCATGAACATTGACAGTTCCTCTAAACACAAACCATGACAAAGATTCATAAGCAAAGAAAGAGACGACAAAGCTGCACAAGGGAAGCACCTCCTCCCATCACCATGTTGATGTCTGACACACTCATCGTACAAAGCTCTAAGCTCAGTTTCAAGGCAAGAGACTCCCATGTCGGTCCTTATATAGGAAACAATAAATCATCAAATAAACAATCCAATTAGCACATACTATCCTTAGAACCACAAGACTCTTCTCCAAATGCTACACCTATCGCAATAGCACCACAATAACACATTACTAGCCTCTAAAATCTCTTGCAATTGCTGCATAGATGAACACGCCACCAAACATACCATAGACAACACAAGACGATAATAGAAACTCCACTTTGCTATATCCCTAAACACACAGCATGCAACAAATCAACATTTTGCATATAAGTAGTTCAAGGAATTCAAAATCCACATCAAGACAACACAAAATAATCCTCCGATGATTCTAGTGTAAAGCTATCCAAAATATAGTGCGAAACCTTGTGGCCACCTTGCAATACACTACTCAAAGAATAATGATGATTTGTTGAAGAAGTCACCTTGCTATCACACTGTCAAACGACTACCTTGTGATGATGAAATCATAGAGATGTTAAGGGTTGAAAGAGAGTCCTCATGAGCGGATTCCAAGAGTTGACAAAAAATCATCACTTGCTACAGCTAGAAATGCTTATGGATAGTAAAGTAAGCTGATAGACATTCGTCATCAAGTTGCACTTCACCACTCAATTGACTAGCATGATCAAAGGGCTCTCTCTATATAAGGAGCACTATGTATTGTTGATTATATAGATTTGGAATAGATTGATTCATAGTTGCTCATCATCTCTTTCATGGAGTTTCTTCTATGCTTTGGGCCTCCGTAGTTCTTATGCTCATCTAGTTGCACTAGGTTTAGCACGATCTTACATTCTTTGACATGGTATCAGAGCAGGTTTAACAAAGCCTAGATAAGGTTTAGGTCATTGAAAGAAACATCTAAGAATCCTTAGGTAGATAGAGATTTCTGTTCTTTGAGAGAGAGATGTTTTTCTTGGTTAGGAAATTCTTTGATTAGCATTGAGATTTCATTGTTAGGATTCCATTTCATCGTTTGAGAAATCTCATTTAAGAGAGTGTGTTTGTCTTAAGGAAAAGACTCTAATCTGTGAGGCGGTTTAAAGAAAGGTTCTCCATCAACAAGCTTCATCCACGATGGACTTCCCATAACTTGATCTCTTACGGCTCCATAGCTCGTTCGACAAGACCTTTGCAATGGTAGTACGCACCCCAACTATTGAGAAGTTCCCTGGGGAAGGATTTCACACCTAGTCTACACGAATGAGGTATCTCTTAATGCATCAAAAGCTTTGGAAGACTATAAAAGAAGACATACCCACTGCACAAAATGAAGCTTGGAAGGAAAAAGATGAAGCATCACTATCACTCATTGGTTTGCACTTGGGTCCAAATACAATTCATGATATAGACTCCAAGGATCATGCAAAAGATGCATGGGATGAGTTGAACATAGTGTTTGGTGCAAAAGCCAAAAACCATGAAATTCATCTTAAGATTGAATTCTATGGTATGCACATGAGCTTCAATGAATCGATAACACAATTTGTCAACAAAATCAAAAGCATTATGACCCAACTAGAAGGCAGAAATGCAAAAGCAGGAGAAAAGGATGCACTTGCAATCCTTTGTAAGAGCATGCCTGCAGAGTACAACGCACTGACAACCACTTTGAAGAATCTCCCAGATCCAAAGTTTGAGGAATGTGCTTCCTCTCTTCTTGAAAAAGAAAGAGAGTTGAAGGCATCAACATCAACATCAACACGCTACAACAATAATGAAGAACAAGCATTGTTCAGTAAAACATCAACTAAGTGTTACCATTGTGGAAGGATGGGTCATTATCAAAGTGACTGCAGATTGAAGAACAAACCAAAGTGTTACCATTGCAAGAAACTAGGACACAAGGAAGAAGATTGCAGATTGAAGAACCAGCAGGTCAACTACGTGTCATTAAGCCATGAGCACAATGAGAAGAACAACATGTATTGAGAAGCAAAAGCCTTGCCACTTTTAGCCCACATGTTTGTAAATCAAATCTAACCACCTGAGAGTAGCCATGTAAGCACCCAGGGCAGGATTTGATCTTGTAACTCACATCTGACCACCTTGCAGTAGCCAATGGATCATGGCACCAAGGGGAGGTGTTGAGGTATGGTGGCATGTGCACATAATTAGAGGCTAAGGTATGGTATAGGAATGTATTACAGTAGCCACCCTAGGATGTGGACTACATGATGTGAGGATGTGGATCAAGGACACCCATAAGGACAGATGTGGATCAGAGGATCCCACAAATGTTGACTATTCAAAGGGCTCTCTCTATATAAGAAGCCTATTATGTATTGTTGATTATATAGATTTGGAATAGATTGATTCATAGTTGCTCATCATCTCTTTCATGGAGTTTCTTCTATGCTTTGAGACTCTGTAATTCTTATGTTCATCTAGTTGCACTAGGTTTAGCACGATCTTACATTCTTTAGCAACCAATTGGTGCTTCTTCCAAGAATTAAATTATTAGATTGACTTTGGTCAAAAGAAAGTTGACTTGGGTTAACTAGAATAAGTTTTTACTTTGCTTTGCATTGGTAGGAAAACTGTAGGAATGCCCACAAGGGACTAGGATTAGTCCAAGAACTAGAATGCATGCATTTCACTAACCTTTAATAGGTTAAAGTGTTGGTGTATGTTTAAGTAATATGTAGGACTTGGAAGATTGCAAAAAGGCCCATAATTAATGTGGCAAGTGCCAAAAATAAAATCCCACAAAGACAAAAAGCACCAAGAGCTCCTAGAAAGTGGGCCACCATTTAATCAAGGGACCACTAGTGCTAAAAAGGCCATGAAAAGTGCCCTAAAAAAGGCCTGGCCCCAAAGTTCTTCATTACAATAGAAATAACTTTGTACAACTAGATCTAAGAACAACATGAAGCTAAGTAGAATCTTAAAGGAGGGCAACAAGACCCTCCACGTGGAAGGAGGGCAAAGGTTTTGGAGGTTCGGGGGAGAGGGAGGGAGGCTCGACGAGAGTGGAGGAGCTTTGGAGGTTCGTGGAGCCAAGGCTTGAAACTTGAAGCACCCACGTGGAGGTTCGGAAGACGATGTTCAAAAGCGGAGCAAGGGGAGATTGCGGCCCAAGAGAGACATGTGGCAGAGACTACAGCGGTCGAGTGCTCAGTTGACAAGTCCGGTGACTCCAAGCCTGCGCAGTTGCACCACGTGGCGGAGACAAGAGGCCAGAGACCAGAGCTGAGTGCCACGTGTTGCAAAGAAGGGAGCGATAGAAGGGCTCTAGGCTCTAGGTCCTACCACATGGCAAACTATAAACAAGTTTGCCCACAGAGTCAACCACGTTCTGCCAGGTGTCACAAAACCTTCAATGACCCTTGGTCCAATCTGTCGCGCGTCCTGCTGCAATTTGCTAGAAGAAACTGAGTGCCGAAAGTGGAGACGAAAGAAATGGCATAGACGATGCCATAGACATGAACGTAATGTTCCTTGCCTATGAAACCGACAAAGCTTCGGTGCTAGAGGGAATCAACTCGGGGATGGCAGGAAGGGGGGCGGAGGAGAGGCAAGAATCGCGAGGGGGGCCGCCATAGCTATGGATCATGGAAGCATGGGATGAAGAAATTGGAGGATGCTCCATGAGGTGTGGCAAACACATCAGGATCAAAGAGCAGGGAATTACAGAGATGGTGATCTGCCCCAAGAGATCTATGGTGTGCACGCCCAACTATTCATCGCTGCCCGCAATCCTCTCCATTCCTCCGTCATCTTCCCTCTGGCCAATTTCTACTCCAACTATTCATCGCTGCCTGCAATCCTCTCCATTCCTCCGTCATCTTCCCTCTGGCCAATTTCTACTCCAGCCATTGCTGCCAAGTTCTCCACCATCATGCTCCAAGAATCGCGGATCTCCAGTTCTAAGTACGTTGCCATAGCCGCTAGCATTCTGATCCTAGAAGAAAAATCCAAAACCGAGTTCTCAAAGCCAATTCATAGCACGAAATAGGATTATTCTTCTAACACACTGACGGGGCTGGCAGTCTACAGCTAGCACTGTAGGCAAGAATCCACACGGGTAGTAAAGAGCAGCCAGAAATGTTATCGAGCAATAGCAGCATCCGATAGCCCCAGTAGTTAGCTACAACAAGGAATAGTCATGAGGCTAACACGCTACGATAGAAAGCAAGCTACTGGAAAACTCAAGCCTGCAAGCAACAAATGACACACAGTAGAGCCACAGCCGCAGAGTAGTTATAATTTTCTTTTTTTGTTGGATTCTTCCCCTGTGAATAACTAGAGTGCTTGGCCAGCTCGGCTCTTGATGAATACTTCTCTCTTTTGCTATCTTGTTGAGGTTCACATGAGTCACGTTGTCAGAAATGATGCAGAAGATTGATGTTCAATTGCATGCAACCTTTTCTAGAGATTTCGTTATCATCCAGTCCTGCTTGCACTTGATGTTGTTCATGTAAACAGTAAAACGTAGTTTTTCTTTTTTTCTGAGGAAGACTAATTCCTATTCTTTGCACTGTAAGCAAATCTATTGTCATTCCACTTCGAGCGAACGACGGGGAGATGTATTTCAAAAATGTATAAATAATAAATCAAAACCAAATTGAGCCAAAAGCATGCAACTGTGACAGGAAAAATCCAAACCCAAAGCTGCATTGCATGTACGACAAAAGTTCCAGCATTTGTGCCTTTTTTCGAAGGCACAAATGTTTATTTTTTGGGTCAAATTATGTTCCTACGCTTTAGAAAATAGTACTTCCGCGCTCTAGCCGGATGGCCCTCGAGCGTGTTGTAACCTAATGGACCTACTGTGTTGTGGCTCCTTATGTAGTACTGCTCTAAAGTTCGTGCTTTTTCTACAGTGTCTGTTGTTTCCAAAACTTTGATTTCGAAATTTTCTTCGAAGGGCTTGTAACGCTGCAAGTCCTCTTTCATTTTTGCCGGTGGTTTTTTATTGTGCTGTTTGATCCTCCGTCGTGCTCCCTATGTATTTTCTGTTGTTGGGCTTGCACGTGATGCAGTAGACGATGAGGCTCGCGCGATTCCCTTACGCGGGCGCTTCAGTGGAGGCTCCTCCTTCATCTCGAGGCTCGCATCTTTCAATGTCGTACCTGCGTAAACATTGACAATTACGTTAGTCATCAAGGTTTTCGGTCTTTTTTTTTTCCGTTTGAGGTCCATAATAGAATGCATTTATTTACTTGCCCTGGTTTTTCTCTGTTGGCGTGAAAGGATCGTTTCCAATACCAAAGCGCTCCTCGTATAAGTCCATGTCGAAAATATATGTAAGCTTCTCCATTGTCGTCACCGGGTGCATCGCATCGTGCGTCCCTCCAAATTGTTCCATGAATTGTTCGAGTATAGCCGTTGCTTGATCGCGCGTCGTGTCCCTCAGCAACTCCAAGGATACGTTGTACCCGTAATGCAGCAGCTCGCACGCATACGCTGTGATCCCTTTCGTCTTCGTGTCTAGTAGCTTCTGCCCCTCCAAACTTTCCATCATCCTATCGGTCTCATTGAACTCAATGTCAAGCTCGACAAGGATCTCTTTGAGGAGTCCTGTAGGAGAAGTGCAATCCATGATGAGTTTGTTGTTCTTGCAACTCGTTAATTCTTTTTCTCAATTGTTGCGGTTTTTTTTAATTTTTGGAAGCATTACGCACCATTTGCAAATCTCAAGCCTCCCGGCTCTCTTTTAGCTGGCAAACGCCTATTGCAGTTGTCAATGAAGTCGCGTAGTTCCGCATACGTGTTGAAGCCGTTGATGTAAGCTCCCGGACGTTCTCCTGCATTGTTTGCTAGCCGGAATTGCTTTGTGGTTAGGAAGAACCTCCTCTTTGCTGGTGGAGGTTTTGTTGCCTTCGCGTTGCTTTTGTATAGCTCAAATAGCTGCTTGCAGGCACGACTTATTACACCGTCTTTTCAAATGAGCCGTCTTTTTAAATCTTCAAGAAAAAAAGATTCTTTCATGCTGGTGGAATTTACCTTGTCTGCGTCCATGTCTTATGCTGCAATGTCCCGAGCTTTCTGATTCTCTGCACCTGTTCTCGACAACAGACAAGATATTAAAACCATTTTCCTTGCACGCATGTTTGATGTAACATATTCATGACTTGTCTCTGCCTTGTTCAATCTCTGGTAGTGAATACCTTTATGCGCGTGGTTGTGTTGTCGGCTGTGAGAACTCTCGTGGAATTGGTTTGAATATGTCTGGATGTGGGCAATGTAGTATGCGCAGCCTCGTTCTCTCACACTCTGGACAACATCACGTATGCTAGGCCAGGGGCAAACACTCCTCAGAATATGAGCAGCGCTTTGTTGGATATGGTTGCATCTTGGGATTTGTGTCCCGTGATAGCGTATGCTAGGGTCAGTGGAAATGTGGACTTGTGGAACCATTTTCCATTTATTGCCTTTCGCTGATGCTTCGAGCGTCGTAATGTGAGCACGGCCGCTGTTGTGTCCACGACGACAGTGATACCGTTGATTTCTCCCTTGCTAGTTGCATTGATGCTCTTGATTTTGCACATTGCTCCATTTGCGGCACTTATTGCGAGGTCGATGTTTTCCGTTATCATTGCCTTCGCCCCCACGCAAATTTTTCCTATCTCGTTGAAGCTTTTGTCCTCCAACCATTCTTTGAGAGCTGGTTCGCTCGTGGCATTACTGTGTATTTGAACATGCACAATCATCTCGAGAGTGTTGAATTTCTCCACAAGCTCATCGTTGAAGGTAGCGACATCGACTCTGTGCATGCAAATGATGGTTGTTTCGGCATCGATGAAGTGACATGCACCTTCCTTGTCGACAATGCACTGCCCCAAACGGTCGGAAATCTCGTCAGTTGTGGGCGTCCTGAGTCTTATGGTATGCAAGAATGCCAGGAATGGCATGTCTCGTGCATGTCGCACCGAGAATTGCATGTGGTACATTTTCGCTTGAGCCCAATGCGCGGAGGACGTGATGTGGCACGGCTCGCAGAGATCCTCGCGGTGTTTGCAAACTGGCGGTAATTGCGCTAGGTCACCAAAAATTATGAGCATTTTGTGTCTGAATGGCTCATGCAATGTGCCATTAGTCACATTGACAATTTGTCTTACCACGAGATCGAAAGTCATCCTTGTTAGCATGGACATCTCGTCAATGATAATCGCGTTGGCTTCCTTGATTGCGAGGTGTCGCTCATCCGTCTCATGGATGTTCAGTGGGTACTGACTGCTGCGCACAGGGATCTTGAATTGGTAGTGTACAGTGGTTGCAATCTCGCTCAGCCGCGTCGCAACCGCTCCTGTTGATGCACAGAGTATTGCCGTTTTGTTTTGCGCTACCAGATGCGAAACATAGTACCGTATCAAGAAGCTTTTGCCGCTACCTGGTGTTCCACAGACAACGTGAAGCCCCGAGCTTGTTGAAGCTAGGCTTTCGAAGGCTCTTTGTTGTTCTACTGTCAATACGGCATTGGCGACGGTGCAAAACTCGGCCATTTTTTCCAAGATCCTCATGCGTGTTGGCCCTTCAACGGTTTGCTGGTCGATGTTAGGCGCTTCCATCGGGCAATCTCGGATGATCGCAACCTTTTGCAATATCATATTGATCAACTGGTCCGTGTGGTCAGTCGCTAGCAAGTTCCTTTGCGTGTATTCGGTCGCATACATCTCGAGGTCCTCGTTGCTCAATATGAGGCCGCGCATTTGGCATTCGACAAAGTAGGATCTAGCTGTGTTGGCAGGTGATATGAGCCCCGTTTCATTCCTGAAGCTGAGTTTTCGCAAGAGCACATTGTAGAAGTACCCCTCTGGTTGATGTCCAGGGTGGTAGTCAGTGAATCTGACTACTTGCTCACATTTTGCGATCCTGTTGCCTAAGAGGTCAAGACCGACCGTTCCACGTTGCGTTTCCTTGGGCTTTCAGATCACATATTGCCTATGGTAATCGTAGAACGTGCTATCCTTGATGACGCTCGGTCTCCCGCAGTATATGTCGACCGGGTGCAGGGGGACGTTGTTGTTTCGCGAGATGATGCGTTGTCTTAGAGATGGTGGGGAGGAGTCGACATAGTGAACGGTCTCGCTCCTTGTGATTGTTGGTATCTGCATGCAGTTTAGCGCGGCCTCTGTTGGAGAGGTTGGTTTTGATAGGAGGCTCGCGGCGATGAGTTTCAGCTTTACTTCGTCGAGATGTTGCAACCCCAAACGCGAGGCATCTTCTGAACGGATGTTCAGTTTGCCCATTGGTTCAGATTTCATCGCGTACTTGAGGAGGTAGTGAGAGATTGAAGAGTTTGTCACCCGCTGTATGTTCATGTGCGCACCCCACAACAGTAACACGGAAGGGTGGTAAGGGACGACGTTTCGATGCTCATGTCCCGGCCGGTAATACAACCAACGTTGCGTCAGAGGGTCGAGGATGGGTTCATATTCTGGCTGTGTTGTGAAAGGGAAGCCGTGCTTGCAACTGTGGTGTGACGGTCCGACGTAGCCCGCTTTCTTGCATACGTGCAACTGCTTCCTGAGAACTAGTTCTCGCAGCCTTGTGTTTCGAGGATCCAGGGCCTCGTCCCTAGGGACGTAAGCCGCAATCTCATTTGCAATTCGCTGACGGTCATCATGGTGGACCCACAATATGACATGGGCGTGTAGGGAGCCCCTGTTTTGTATCTCATAACGAACGACATGGTGTTGTATTCGGCCAAGCAGACCGTCGGATGAAAGCAAATGCTTGCGCATGAACATGTGGAAGCGTGCGTGGAAAAGTGCCACGCATTTAACAGGACAGTCCTTCCAAGTGAATTGCGCATTATAATGTGTTGCGATGCTCTCGATCACATTAATTTCTTGCCACCGTGTATCGGTGACCTCGTCTGCAGTGAACGTCAGAAAGAAATCTGGGAGGCCCCAAGCATCGACCATCGTTATGAGGTCCTTCAGTTGCCGTCGATGCCACGATGGGGACCCCAGCATTGTTGATGGCATGCTGTAGCGAAGCACGTGTCTCATTGCGTCTTCATCGGTCGTGGCAGGGTTGGCTTTCCTATATTGGTCGATGTCTCATTGCAAGCATGTAGAGTTGCTTGAATTGGCAATCATCACTGCCTGTTTTAACTGGAACATGATCAACAAGTACGGCTTGTAGAGCGTGTAGATAGAGAATAAGGTGCATATTCTCATTTTCACATAGTTGCTGAACTGTATGCAGCCATCATAGTAGCCCCGTCCGAAAGGGAACAGGAAGGGGAACACTGCTGACTCCATGGTTATGTCAACGCACGCACTGCCAGCTGCTGCTACTCCGTCGACGTGGAATGAAGCGACCCTCTCTGAAAGCATTTCTGTACCCTGTAGCTGTATTGAGGCAAACTCATGCTTGTCCCTTGCATCAAAGGTGTGACGGTTCGCGGGGTCCACCATGTTTTGCAAAAGCAGGAGCTCAGGCTGAGATTCCGCTATTGACATTAACTCGAAGGGAGCTGTCTCATCGTGTAGTTCCAAGATACCTGCAATGGTTTGAGGACTCAAGATGCACATACCCATCTTGATGTCCGCACGCTCTGCTAAAGAATTGTACTTGCGCAATATTGGATTGTTCTCGATGTTGTATGCGAGCACACCTGACAGCTCGTTCGTCACGATGTATCTGCTCCACTGGGCATCTCGTGTGCAGCTTTGGCATTTCTAGTAAGTCACTTGCATGCCCATATTCTCGCAGGCATCCAAAAGTATCATGTTTCCGAGTGCGGCGCTGTGGCTTGAGATGCCTATGCCTTGCGAAGAAACGATCCTTTGGTTTGTAGACAGTAGCGTGGTTATGCCACAAACACCGCAGATTTGAAGGCTAGAGAAAATAGCCGCGCAATTACTAACCCATTGCTTGTATCTATCTGCGATGGTCAACCACGATGACGTAGCTGGCCTCAAGGACATCTTTCTTGATGTTATATCAAGTTGAATAGCTCGACCTCTGGCTGCTCTGAGCGTTGACGAATGGTCATGTTCGAAGGAGTTTCCGGTGGTCATTTCTACATCGTGACATGAATCGATGTCTTATGTTCGGGTTTAAACACCTACAGGGATTAATAATAAAAACCGTCCGAAACTTTGCTACAATTCACTCACGTGGTTTTGTCTAAACGCAACAGGAAAAACAAAATGGACTGAACCTCTATCTTTAGAAGGTGAAAGAATTGATAAAATAACTTGAATCAAGCAAATACATTTTGTTGTGCGTACCTTTAGGAGAAGACACTCGTTTGGAGGCTGCAAACATCTCGAAAACAGAAGTGTTGCAGACATGATTAGTATGTTGGCCGAACCAAGCAAATGTAATGTTCCCTTGCGGAAACAGAATGTGCGAAGAAGTGTGCGTGCTCAAGATGAGGTGTAAAAAAAAAAAAACCATAATGTATGGTGGAGAGCTGGCACATGTCTCTCCAAAAATTATATATCATAGGGGAACGTGCCATCCCCCCGTTTCGAATAGTCACCTCCAGTGTTGGAGGTGTAGCGCATTAATGCGGACCAGAGCAACAAACGGTGCAGAAACATTTCAGAATTGAAATGACCGTACATTCTACTTACGTGGAGTATCCTTTGTGACGTCCACAGCTCGACGAGAAGTCGCCTATTTCTTTGCTGGAATGTTGGAATCTGAAAAACAATCATGATTAGTCAATATGCATTCCTCATGTTCTGCATGTTTGGATATGTTGGTTAGCATATGTGCAATTTCCTAAAGATGATAAATTCAAGCACAAAAGCTATACACAATCTAACGATCAAAGATGTTCAAACCATCAAGGTAATCATCTTCACACATCTTCGAGCAGTTGTAGTTACAATTTTTGCCTTTGCAAGATTCCAAAAAATTACGACTATGGAAATATAAAAGTGCGTATAAATAACATCTTATTATATCTAAAATGATTCACTATGTCCATGATCTTATGAGTTGGCAATAGTTATCATTGACACTTTTGCAAACTTTGATCAGATCGCAACAATTATTGATGTTTGCATCCCATCCACCTCCAAACTCAACAATTATTGATGTTTGAAGTGATAGTGTCAATTGCCTCATAGTAGCAGACAACAAAATTCAGTAGAAAGAGACCAAAAGCTAGACACACCCTCTTGGAAGAAGAGATCTATAGAAACAACACTAGTCTTGAAAGATGACTGCCAAAACAACACTAGTCTGAACCACAAAGAAAGCTCACATCCACTCTTCTACGTGTTCTCAACGTCAAGGAATCCAAACACGGTAGAGAGAGTCATAAAGCCAACAGCATAACCAACAGCATCCGGCTGATTGCACTTTCCACTAGATGAAGCATGGCAACTAGACAGAGAGCAGCGGTACCTTGAATGAAGCACACCACCCCACAGCTACTAGCAAGAACAACTCCGTCAATCATGAAGTAAGGGCTAAGAGCCTACCAGCTCGTTGCCAAGGATTCAATGGCCATGCAAGGGGGGGAAACCCAAAGCTAGAGCTACAGACGATGAATACTCAATAGCATGAGTCGCCACTAATGCTCACAGACAAAAGCTAACGAAAGAATGCGCAGATACTAGTAGAGATGACAACATGCCCCTCAACACTCCCATAAAGTTCAATTATCACGATGAGCCAATCCTCATGCTCACTGGGAAAAGAAAAACGGCTCGGTTACACGAAGCATATAAAATCAATAGATCAACTTACTCTAATTACACTAGAATGAAATGAGACTACCGTAGAAGAACGATTCTTGGGAACGCTGGAAGCTCCTTTACGCCGATTTGTGTTTTTGTTGGAAGAAATCTCCTTTGCAACGCCTCCTTGAGAAATGGATTTGCTGCAGGTGGAAGAAAGCGCCAAAGCATGCAAGGCATAAGAATCCTCACGAGTCAGCTCAAAGTGACAGTCTTCGTCATCTCTGATGGAGAGATGAAGTCGCTGAGATGAATGGAAACGCTAGTTTCATAGGATTGTTACTCACACAAATGAAGAAGAGGTTGCGAAAAAACCTGCATGCGACAATTCGACTCGCTCTGTCGTCTCAATCTGGTTTTCAAATTGCCAGCGCCCTAGTGATCACGGGACTTCGACTCCTTAGCATGAAACTCATCCACATCGTAGGTCACCAAGAGGCAATTCTCTGATGGTCTGAGAGGAAACACGCACAATTGACAAGCAAAGTAGAGGATTCTTGAGGCATACGAATGGTGTTCTCACAGAAGAAGCTGGTGGGAGAGGATGTGAAGGGAACAGTGAAGTAACAAGTTTGAATGGAAGCGATCAAGAGCGTTGCAGGGTATTCCAATCTGTATATCTCGAAGAAGATTTGGAAGCCTACCTTGATTGAATTTGGCAAAGCCTACGTTACAGAGCCTTCATGCTTTCGTTCGTCTGTTTCGCCTATATTTAAAGGTTTTGCCTTGGCTTTTTACGCAATTGGCTTTTTACGCAGCTTTTCGCTTTTGGGCTTTCAGAATTTAAAAAATCTAAGGGTGTATATTGTGCCATGTGGAAGCACAGGATTTCAGAATTTGAAAAAACGTCCTAGTGCTGGCCAAGTAATGAAGCTAATAAACAGGAACTAGTTGTCCTCTATGTTTGAACCACCGTGTTCCTCTGGAATTGGCAGCCTCACATAGATGGTCATTTGGCACTTGAGTTTAATTTCGCAACCCTTCTTGCGGACTGTCTGCCGAACAGAGCAAGTGAGCACGATCGTGAAAACGTAGAAAAAGTTTTGGTCGATTGCAAGGAATAAATAAAAGGAGAGGAACGTATACCGTCGGTGCATGCTTGTTTGGTGGCGACATAGAAAGCAGTTTTCAACATCCTCTTTGCGTGCTTACGAACACCACTCTCTCTTGGTGGTATTAGCTCCAAAGGGAAAATCTTAGTTGATGGGGTAGCAAGGGCAGATGTCTTTATCAAGCAGGTGCCAGAGGCTGAAATGATACCTTGTTGTGTGAGTATAGGGCGAAAATCATCGTTTCTCAACTCGCCAATAGCAGTTGATGTTTGTGGCGGGTCGCTTGGCAAGAGCATCTCTGTTGCATTATCTAAAGGGATGATAATAATTAGTTTCAATCAAGGATTCAAATCAGATAACATCAATTTGAAGCAAGGAACAAAGTAGCATCGACAAACTTCAACATCATCTTGCAAAGATTGGTTACCCTTGGTGGCATGAAGTTTTTACATCTTCATCCCTCAAGTTTTCAGCCACAAAGGGAACTTCATCGACTTTTGAAAGTGGGGCAATTTTCAAATTGGGTTCCTGCAGAGCTTCTAAAATGGAAAAGAAAATAATTCGAAATGAGAGAGAGTAGGCTGATACAGAAAGATGGAGCTCCGTTAATTGCACGTGTAGAGGTAGTGTGCACAAGCCGACAGACGAGAGATAGGAAGGGTCTAGGCAAAATGGTGTGAGGCTGCATAGACGAGAAATAGGAAGGGTCCAGGCAGAATGGTGTGAGGCACATACGAGAAATAGGAAGGGTCCAGGCAGAATGGTGTGAGGCTGTTCCGCCTTTGATCATGAGAAATGGCGGGCGTAGTGGAAAAAGGTGCGAATGTATATTATAAGGTGTGGGTTTATAAATAGCGCGTAGGAGCTGCCAAAGATGGTGAGCACTTGAGGGTGGGCTTATATAATTGTAATGTGGATTTGCACAGAGAGGAAATAGGGACGCTGCGGGAGCCTGGGAGGAAGCAGCAGACCGGAGAGCAGCCTTGGGGACAACTTGAGCCGCAGCAAAAAGAGCGGCTTGGCAAGTGAGATGGAATGGGACGGACACGGAGACGACAAGGCAAAGGAGCTCCAGAATATGACCAATGGTTGCAATACAAAGATCTCCAACAACATCCGCAATGCGGGAAGGAAATAATCAATCCAAGCTGACAAAAATAAACGAACGATAGATTTGAAATTACCATGAATTTCTGATTGGGCGTCGTCTCTGTATAGTTTGTTGGATTCGGCCATGTTCATAAGTCCTTCATAGTTCCATGAATGGTATTAGAGCATGCAGAAGCGATTGATATTGGAATCGAAAGGAGGAAGTGAATGTGGAAATAGCGTCAACCTCGTTCAAAGTCTCCACTGCTAATGTCCATGGAGTCGGCATATCCTCTTCGGAAGCAATTATCTCTGCTTTGGACATTGTCACTACTGCGTACGTATAAACGAAAACCGCATGCAAAAGACAGACACGCAAAGACAACGATTGGACTCACGCACAGTGAAGATCCACCAAAGGTTCCTTTATAGGACCAACCCAGAAGTAGCGTTTTGGGGAACCCATACTTTCCCTATCCGTTTCCATTCGTTTCCCCGACTGTGCTCCATAGCTTTCTTATTTAGGGCGCTTCTAGAACTACTTCCAATCGCTTACTCGTTGTCGCCCTCGTCAGGTAAGTGGAACAAGTCTCGCGGAGTGAAACGAGAAAACTAACAACAAAAATCAACTCGAAAAAACTGTATGCCGTGGGCATCATCGACGCAATTGCCTCCGAAACACTGGCGCGATGATCGGGTCTATCAGACAAAAGTGGACGATCAACAGAGCGAGCAAAGAAAAAGGATCCTGGGAAGAAATCCATCGCTACGAGTGTTGTGGCTTCCCATATGCCCTTGATGAAAAGGTCCTGTCAAAGGAGTATTGGTAGCCAAGGACCGGTCAAGGAACCTCTGTTTTTGAGTCGAGAAACAAACTTACAGATGAGCGGATTACGAATTTATGGTGAGAGAGCGCGCCCAGAATTGAAGGCGCATTTGCAATGAACTCATGAAATTGTGAAAGCCCACTTAGCCGGGCGAGAGTCATGCGCAGAAAACAAGTTTGGGAGCTTGAGAATAACAAGTTTGAACGGAAGTGATCAAGAGCGTTGCAGGGTATTCCAATCTGTATATCTCGAAGAAGATTTGGAAGCCTACCTTGATTGAATTTGGCAAAGCCTACGTTATAGAGCCTTCATGCTTTCGTTCGTCCGTTTCGCCTATATTTAAAGGTTTTGCCTTGGCTTTTTACGCAGTTGGCTTTTTACGCAGCTTTTCAAAAGCTTTCAAAGCTTTTGGGCTTTCAGAATTTAAAAAATCTAATTTAAAAAATCTAAGGGTGTATATTGTGCCATGTGGAAGCACAGGATTTCAGAATTTGAAAAAACGTCCTAGTGCTGGCCAAGTAATGAAAGCCCACACACACACACGCACACACATATCTTATCTTATCTTACTTCTTATCTTACTATTTCTTTAATGAAAGGTTAGAGGTTATGCCATGTGGCAAGAGGAGGTAGAGGGGAGGGAGAGCTTGAAGAGGTGGCACGTGGCAAGCAAAGCGGGCCTCTCCATGAGATCCCTTGCTCAGCAATCATGTGTGTATAGGTTGTAGCAACCTTCTTGGTGAAGCTTAGCCATGTGGCGGCTCTTCTTGGAGGGAGGTGAAAGAGAAACCCTACATTCAAATGGTCTTTTTCCTCTTCCTCCTCCCCTTCCTATCCTTTGCTCGATGCCAAGTAAAGGTGCGCACACAAAGCTTACATGATGGGAGATGCTCACTCAATCAGAAATGGCACATCTATTAGGATGCTATGGAGGATTTTGGAATGATGTCTATTGTAATATGGCAGCAAGAGCAACCTATACCCTCAAATGTGCATCACACAGCTAGATAGGATGATTGCCTCCCTATCCTTCAACGAGTTGGGTAGCCTGGTATTGTTGCTCTTCTCCTAATGCACAAATTTGAGATTTTGCATGCGCTCCTTGTGGCTATGGGATTGAAGGCGTTGCCCTCTCTACCATACATTTCATTCTAAAAGAGCAACATAGGTAAGCAAGCTTCGAAGCAATGGGGTGCAATCCTCAAAGGCTCCTTGCACTGGTAGATAGTGTTGTATTGTGTTTCCAACTTGCAAAGTTCATCCGTCAACTCATGTGGCTATTCTCATCAAGAAGGGAAGAGGTTCTTGGGGCTCAATGGGTTGCCTTTGTGTACTACCCTAGCCAATAGGAGCTACTCAAGCATGAAACCATTCTATGACCTTAAGACTAGATTGGTTGGAGCATTGACAGGTACCTAATATTTGTTTTGATAGCTCTTGGTGCGGGTTTTTGATGTTTGACAATGTGCAATTGGTGGCTGCAGCCCATGGCTTCAATGTCACATCCAATAAGTTCCTTTTGCAGAGGTTGTATCCCAATGCCAAATTGCTTTGTCTTGACATTGACCCGATGCATGTGTTTGAGAGGTTGTCATAAGAGATAATTTTTTTGTGTATGGGGGTTCTCCTATGTTTGACAGATCGTGTGGGTATGCATGACCCGATGCATGCATGTGTTTGAGAGGTTGTCATGAGAGAGAATCTTGTGTATGAAAGAGAGAGAGAGAGAGATGAGTTCATGAATGCATGTGCAAGTGTAAAAGAGAAAGACAAAGAGATGGGGGGGGTCTCCTATGTTTGAGAGATCGTGATACGCGTGTGAGAAAGACACAAAAGGGAGAGCACATGTGGGTGTGTGATGTAGAGAGAAATATGATAATTGCACTGAGAGAGAGTATAGCTTTGTGAGGGGGGGGGGAGAGAGAGAGAGAGAGGGGGGGGGGGAGGGAGGGAGGACAGGGCTGATTTTTTGTGTGAATAGTTTGCCCCTCGATCCACAACAACTGATGGTCAGTCATCTAGCTGAATAGTTGAGTAAAGTGAGCATAGACCCAAAAGATTCAGTGCTGCCTATA